>NC_090377.1:114129824-114330217 GCF_036365525.1 Heterodontus francisci
TGGAGTGATATGTTCAAGTTTGATGACAAAGATTAACGGCATTGTAAATAATGTCGATGAGAGTACTAAAATTACAATGACATCAATGGATTGGGCTAAACTGTGGCACAAATTTCAACACAGCTGCGTGTGAGGTCCAAAAAAGGATGAATTTGCATATTTTTTTTAAATGGTGAAGAGCTAGGAAAGGGGGAAGGTGTAAAGAGGCTTCAGGGTGCATGTACACATCACTAAAACGTAGTGGTCAGTACTAACAATTAAAAAGAAATATGGATGTTAGCCTTTATAACAAGAGGACTAGGATACACAGGAGGAGGTTTTGCTCCAGCAATACAAAGCCTGGTTAGACCATATCTGGAGTACTGTGTACAGTGCTGCGCACCGTACCTTAGAAAAGATCTATTGTCCTTGGAAGGAGTGCAGTGTTGATTCACTAAAATGTCACTGGGGCTCCAAGGGTTAGATCATGA
Organism: Heterodontus francisci; assembly: GCF_036365525.1. Lineage (NCBI taxonomy): Eukaryota > Metazoa > Chordata > Chondrichthyes > Heterodontiformes > Heterodontidae > Heterodontus > Heterodontus francisci. The sequence continues at coordinate 114,130,295 of NC_090377.1, forward strand.
GTTGAAATTAATATCAAATGTTAAGGAAGTGATTTGATTGAGATTTTAGGATTTTGAAAGCAATTGATTGAGTAGATAGACTTTTTCCACTGTTAGGGCAGTCTAGGACAAGGAGGACATGACCTTCAAATCAGAGTCAGGTCATTCAGGAGAGAAGTTACATTTTTTCACATTGAGGGTTTTAGAAGTGTGGAACATTGTCCCGCCAAAAGCAGTCAATGTTAGCTCCATTAATAATCAGAGATTGGTGGATTTTTGCTAGCCATGGGTATAAAAGGACATGGAACCAAAGCAGGTATGTGGATAGAGTTAGGATACATATCAACTGTGATCTCATTGAATGGTAGGACAGGCACGAGGGGCTGAATGGCCTCCTCTTGTTCCTTTGTTTCTTTCCATTACCAATCCGGTTATACTGTGAGGCCCTGTATGTAGACCTCCCTGACTTTGGTGTGTTTCGGCTGGTTTTGGCTGCACTGGCTTTAATTGACGCATTCTATTTTCATCAGGTCAAAAATGTAATATTGGAGATAAATTGGTTGAAGGTTACAGGCTTTGAAAGGTAGTCTTCCATCATTTCTGTCTTGGATAATTGTGAGCTGCAGAGGCTGCAGTGCCAGACTAAGTGAGAATAGGACAGCAATAAAGAAATGACTTGCATTTTCTCACAACCTCAGGATGTCCCAAATCAATTTACAGCCAATGAAGTATTTTTGATGTATAGTCACTGTTGTAGGAAATGTGGCAACCAAATTTATGCACAGAAAACTTCCACAAACAGCAATGTGATGATGACCAGCTAATCTATTTTAATGTTGATTGAGGGGTTCTGGACAGGGCTGTTCCCAGCACTGCTGCATCATTGGTGGCTAAATTCTGTATCTGAACCCTGGGACCTGTTGGTATCAGTAACTTGAGATGCATGAAAGTTAATGGGGACATGGATGAAAACTTTACATGGGCTCTGACGCACCATAGTACTAAGGAAAGACATAAATCTTGGACATCCTGGATTAAGGACTGTGCTTTATATCTGGAAATGTCTGATTCCCTGTGAATAAACGTGACCTATCCAGCTCCTGATTACAAGACTCTTTATATTTGCAGGGAGTCCTGACCATGCCAAATGGAGACTACTTTGAGGGAACTTTCAGTGGAGAATGGGGTGCAGGGATTAAAGTTGCTGGAACATACTTCAAACCTAATCTATATGAGTGCAACAGGGAGAAACCCCACGTGTTGTAAGTTGTATTAGTTTTAACCAAAACTCTGTTTCATCCAACTGACAGCTCTGTCTGCAGGCTCAGTTATCTCTCCTAAATTATCCTGGGGTCTTGAGTGGAACTATTTGAGAAATACTACAGCAGGCCTGTAGTTACTGTCCAGTTCTCGAGTGAGCTGTTGTACGCAGGAATCTTGTCTGAATGGTGATCATGACTGTTCTTAAGTGTCATGTGGATAGTAATTATTCATTATATTGTAAAGCCAGAAAAAATTTTTGTTCATCTTTTCCATCAATTTGTCCTCTTTCACCCCTTCCCACCAGAAAGCACCACTCTTGGTTGGCTACAGGTGATGCATGTACCTCTTGCTGAAGAAACCTTTCTTTGTGTAAACAGTGAGTAGTGTCAGGCTATATGGAGCATTAATCCAAGTTGAATTCTGTTCTGAGTTTCTCGCTGCCAACAGAGGGTACTTTACGTTGGGCAACCAATTCAAGTGTTCCTTCTGTGAGCATGGAGCAGTGAAGTCAATGTATCATCATTGCTGCTGCCCTGCCTAAGATTGACAGACTTAGCACAAACCAGAGATTGGACCAGGGACCTTCCTGGTCAATTTATAACAGCAAGAGGCCATCTCTATAACTTTGACCCCTCCTGTCCTGAAGGTAAAGACTCTTTCTGCAGCAAACAGTTTCATGAAGACCTCAAGTGCATGAGCTCAGACTGAGTGTAGGCAGGCTATTCACGCATGTGGGGAAGTCACAGCTGAGCCTGGCTTTCCTCACTTACACACATTTTACAGCAGGATACTGATCATCAGGGGGAGCCATTGTTAAGTATTCTGTTCAATGGACTGTTGTCATTGGAGATCTCTCTCTCTCTCACTTTTTACTCTTTTGCCTGCTTTTGCGCACGTGCGCCCCTTGTTGCGCTCTGCCGAGAAGAGTTTATTGGTTTAAGTTATATTTACTTGATACTGTCAGGTTTGGAATTCTAAGCATTAATTTCCCCAAGGTTCAAAATACTTTTATGTTCCAACAAGCAAAGAGAAAGCTAAAGTTGGAGTCACTGAAACAGAAGAGTGGCTGGGAATGTTGAATTTTTTTCATTCAAGATGAATTGATTGTCAGATCAATATGCTCAGTCCTCAACACAGATGAGCAAGGTCGGAGGTTGAGTTTCTTGTGGCCTCTCCAGCTAGAAATAAAGCAGAAGTTTGAATTTCTGACCACCAGAGAACTGTGTCTTTTCCCTAAAATTAGAATCTGTCCATTACTGTTTAATAAAGCACAATTAGCCTGCCAACAGGGGAAGCATATTAGAAGTTATGTAATTGCATTTCACAGAAAACTGTATTTTCTTCCAGTCATGTACTGCATTGTAGAATAAACTGGTTTGTTGGCTTACAGTTAGCCTCCTCTTGCCGTCGTTTCACTTCACATTCTTGAAGATGGGAGAATCTCCAGTGTGAGAACAAGCAAGATTCCAATATCCAACGCACACGATAAGAGGTCTTTTTGTACCCACCCCACCCACCCAGGTCAAGCTATTGAATGACTAGCTACTGTGCAGCAAAGGGAAACGCTTGATCATGGAGTCCACTTAGGGGCGAGACCAGAAACGCTGAGCCAGAGAGAACATCTGGTGCAGAGCCAGACTTTGCAATGGGAATTTGCAGTGCACCCACTGTTCCTCCTGGCTAGATCAGAGTAATCAGCCCAAGCCCTGGGTTGACCCCAGCAGCTGGCTGGTCTGTATTGATACCACACCAGGCAGTGCATTTACCAGCCGTATGGAAAAGTTTATGGGCCTTTGATCAAATTTTAACCTGGATATGGAAAGTGTATGCAGTACAGTAACATGCACCTCACACATACCCATATACTCTCTGCTACAGGATGTGTGAGCACACTGGCTCAAATAGTGCACCATTCACAAGCTGATAATATGCACCATCCTCTCGTCATCACATGATGTCTCTGACCTCACAACATCCAAGGGTCATGTACCATCGCTGTTATTTGTAGGCTAAGAATTGCTTGTGTATTGGGCATTTCATTTGACATGAGCTGGCATTTAGATAGCACTTTTAAAGTTGCAAAGCCATCCCAAAAGTGATTTCACAGGAGTATAGGACAAAAATTGACACCGAGCCAGATAGAGAGTTCTAAGGAGGAATGACTAGCAGCGTGGTCAAAAGGTAGCTTTTAAGTAGCACGTTAAGAGACGAGAGACTGTTGCAGAGACAGAGAGGTTTATGGAAGGAATTCCAGAGCTTAGACTCTAGATGGTGAAACGCTGTTGACAGAAAAGGCTGATTGGAGACCCTTTGCATGTTTTGGTTAGCAAGATTGAGGTTTAACTGAGTCTTATATAAAGATTCCAGGTTCCATCAACTCAGCTTTGAGTCAGTTGTCGATCTTTCCTCCTGATGATCGTACTCTTGGTCCCATTCTGGTTTTGCTGCTCACTATGTTTTTTTAATGTGTTCGCAGGCAATTGGGTAAGCTAGCAGTGCACCCTGATGAGAAATGGAAGGCTGTGTTCGATGAGTGTTGGAGTCAGCTTGGCTGTGACCCTGCTGGGCAGGGCGATGTCCTGAAGGCCTGGGATAATATTGCAGTGTGTCTCACCACAAACCGACGGCAGCACAAGGACAGGTGAGTGTCGGCGGGCAGAGGATCAGAAGGTACGGTCCCTGCCACTGGATATGATGACTGGCACCAGGACCACTGCAGGAAACTTGCCCTGGAGTTTAAAGTCGTGACCCAGCATATTGCTGCTGTTACTGAAGCGAAAAGCTAATTTTTAGAAACCTTTTTTGCCCCATCCCTTACCCCTCTATGCCCATCCCCCCCTCCAGTTGCCCAGTTTGTAGCTTTTCCATATTGGTTATCCAGTTTTTGGCAAAGCTCCTTGCACCATTGCTCTGTTCTATTCTAATGGCTCAGTTGGTTGCACTCTTGCCTGAGTCAGCAGGCTGTGGGTTCAAGCCCTACTCCAGAGACTTGAGCACATAATCCAGGCTAACACTTCAGTGCAGTACTGAGGAAATCTTTTACAAGAGGCATTAATCCAAAGCCCTGTCTATTTTCTTGGGTGGCACTATTCAAATTAGATCTGGGGAGTTTTTTTTTAAATGGTGAAGGACTGGGAAATGTTGGTGTTCAGAGGGACCTGAATGTCATTTTACACTAATCACCAAATGTTAACATGCAGCTACAGCTAGCAATTGGGAAGGCAAATGGTGTATTGGCCTTTATTACAAAGGGATTGGAGTATAAGTATACAGAAAGCTTAATGCAATTATACAGGCCTTGGTGAGGCCACAGCTGGAGCATTGTGCAGAGTTTTGGTCACCTTGACTAAGGTTGAACATACTTGCCTTAGAGAAAGTGCTACCGCGGTTCACTGGACTGATTCCTGGGATGAGGGAATTGTCCTATGATGAGAGATTGAGTAGATTCGGCCTATATTCCCTGGAGTTTAGATGAATGAGAGGTGATCCTGCTGAAACATATAAAATTCTTAGAAGGATTGACAGGGTAGATGCTGGGAGGATATTTCCCCTGTCTGGGGAATGTAGCAGGTCATAATCTCAGAACAAGGGGTCATCCATTTAGGACTGAGATGAAGAGAAATTTATTCACTCAAAGATTGGATATTTGGAATTCTCTACCTGAGTGAACTGTGGATGCTCAGTCATTTGAGTACATTCTACACACAGGTCGATAGATTTTTGAGTATTAAGGGATATGGGGATAATGTGGGAAGGCGGAGTTGAGATAGAAGGGCAGCCATGATTTTGTTGAATGGTGAAACAGACTCAAAGGGCCAAATGGCTTACTCCAGCTCCTATTTCATATGTTCTCAAAGGTTGCTAAATGGATTTTAGGTACAAATTAGCCATGATCCAATTGGCTCAAGCGGCTGAATAGCCAAGTCCTGTTCCTAATGTTCCTCACTATTTGCTGAACCTTCTACTTGTGTGTAACAGAAGACATCAATAGATTTTTGGATACCAAGGAAACCGAGGGATATGGGGATAGCGCGGCAAGGTGGAATTGAGGTAGAAGATCAACTGTGATCTTATTGAATGGCGAACAGGCTCGTAAGGCTAAATGGTATACCCCTGCTGCCATTTATTATGCTCTTACATTCTCTCCAGTATCTAGGCCAATATTTATCCCTCAATCAACATCACTAAACAGGCTATCTGATCATTATCAGATTTCTGTTTGTGGGAGCTTCCTGTGTGCAAATTGCTGCTGCATTTCCTACATTGCAATAGTAATTACAGTGCAAAAGTAATTCAATGGCTGTGAAGTGCTTTGAGGTCATGAAAGGTGCTATATAAATGCAATTTTGTTCTTTTAATACTGTGAGACAACCAGGTTTATTACCACCTCCTGCCGTTCCCCGCCCCCTCCATTTTCTAAACTCCAATAGCCCTTCTGGGCCTTCCAATTGTCCTCAAACTGTGCTGCTCCAGATGTACACAATCCCGTGCTACCTGTTCAGGCGCTTTTCCTCCCAGCCATCTCTGCATTCAAGAGGTTTTTGTGTGTTTGTGCCCCATTAGCTCAGTTGGTTTATCTGGCATAACTTTACTGTACAGACCGAAACAGTCCCATGCTCGATCCCTGGTCTATCCCAAGTTAATGGATTTCATGGCCACGTGCAAAAGTTGCAAGAAGCAGGCATTATCCAACAGTGTATCAGCACCTTCAAGTGAAGGAGGGAGGGGATACATTTGACACAGAGAAATGGAGCCCTTCTCTCTGTTTCCTGGTGAAGATGCAGGAGAACATCATCTGAGAAGTGTTGGTATTCTCGACTCTGTTCTGCGTGCTTTTGCTTTCTCTCTCTCGCGCGTGCTTGCTTTCGCTCTAAATTTCCGACATTACAACAGTGACTATACCTCAAAAGTACTTCATGGGCTGTAAGGTGCTTTGGGATGTTCCAAGGTCATAAAAGCTGCTATATAAATGCAAGTCCATCCATCCAGTGCCCAAGTTGTTCTGGTCCTGCTCTAGAATCCCAAAGGTCATGAGTTCAAATCCTCCCACTGCAAGTTAGGAAATTGAATTCAATGAATCTGCTCATTTTAAGTTGGCAGCAAAATGAAAATGGCCTTGAATGCTGCTGGATTGTCACAAAAACCCAACTGGTTCACTAATTTCCTTCAGGGAAGGGAACCAGCCAACTCTACCTTGTGTGGCACACGTGATTCCAGTCCGGTTCCCGGTTAAGCAATGCTTTGATTTTAAAATTCTCACCTTTATTTTCAAATCCCTCCCTGACCTTGCCCCTTCCTATCTCTGTCACCTCCTCCAGCCCCACAGTCCTCCAAGATCTCTGCACTCTTCTATTTCTGGTCTCTTGAGCATCCCTGATTTTAATCACTGCACTATTGGTGACTGTGCCTTCAGCAGCCTGGGCCCTAAGCTCTGGAATTCCCTCCCTATACCTCTCCATCTTGCTTTCCTCCTTTAAGACACTCCTTAAAACCTACCTCTTTGACCAAGCTTTTGACCATCTGCCCTGATATCTCCTTACGCAGCTCGGTGTCAAATTTTGCTTTGTATTGCTCCTGTGAAGCACCTTGGGATGATTTATTCCATTAAAGGCGCTATATAAATACAAATTATTGTCCCACAGTATGTGGTTCTTGATACTCACAAGGTAACTGGGGATGAACATTAAATGCACCTTGCCAGCGTTGTTCACATCGTAAGAATAATTTTTTAAATGCCAATCTCTGATTGGATGTGTTCTCAACATCAGACTAATGGTGCTATTATAAAATGTGTGTGTTTTTGACTCATCTAGCCCTGATTTCAGGAGTCGCTCTCACGCACAAACGTTGGAGAGTTTGGAAGTTATCCCTCAGATTATCGGCCCCATCACTTTGGATAAATACGAGACCATCAGGAGATATTTAATAAAGGTATTGAAGCTTGAATGGCTGTCTTGAGACTAGGCAGTTCTGGGGCAATAATTTTAGCAATAGACATGTATAGAACAATGGGGAGGAGGCAGTTTTAAAGGCTTACACATTTCTCCGAGACACCCTTAGTAAATGGGAGAGAAAATAGTGGACTCAGCAAAATTCAGCCCAGATTGGAATTGAAAGCAGTAGGAGAGGTAGCAGAGAAGGAAGCCAAGGCCAGCTAAGATGACTAACTCTTGAACGGAAATAAAAGCAAGATACTGCGGATGCTGGAAATTTGAAACAAAAACAGAAAATGATGGAATTACTCAGCAGGTCTGGCAGCATCTGTGGAGAGAGAAGCAGAGTTAACCTTTTGAGTCATATATGACCCTTCAGAACTGGTTCGTTAATTCTGTTTCTCTCTCCGCATGATGCCGCCAGACCTGCTGAGTATTTCCAGCACTTTCTGTTTTTAACTCTTGAACTGGGTAGCTTCTTGTGCACTGCTGCACATAAATAACTGAGATGTGGTGCTGAGGACTGTGAAGGTAATGTGTTAGGAGCTTCCACCGGAGAGAAGAGAAGGTGATGCTGGGATCTTTCACAGCCCGTGCGTGAACAGCACTGCATTAAAGTTCTCCAAACCTCAGATGGCTTATAAGTTTGTCGACAACACTTGGGATATTGCAGCAGGCATCTGTTACTGGTAGCTTTGTGGGTTGCAGATACACCTGTCCACCATCTCATTTCCTCTCCTGGAGAACTTAGCATGTTGTAGTGTATACATATACGATTACCATTTGCTTTCCCCTCTTTGTATTGCAAACTAGAAGCTAACTCCCGCTCCTCGATATTTAATTTCAGTTGCCCCAAGTGTCCATTGCTTTTTTTGAAAAAACCTACTCTACTTGTGACTGACCTGTGCCTCCCTCTCCCACTCTTGGGCAGGCATGTGATACCCCTCTACACCCACTGGGGAATCTTGTGGAGACCCTGGTGGCCGTGTACAGAATGACCTACGTGGGAGTGGGTGCAAACCGCCGATTACTCCAGCAAGCAGTCAGTGAAATCAAGTCCTACCTAACCCGCATCTTCCAGCTGGTCAGGTAAGGGTGGCTTTTTTTAGGGTGTCACAGGCCTTTTAGTAGCTGCCAACCGCAGTAGTTTTTGGCAGTTGGTTTACACTATTACTAAAGGCTGGCAGATAAGGGCAGCTTGAAGCACGGTATTTGATCGGCCTGTGCTCTGTTTCAGATTTCTCTTTCCGGACCTCCCAGACGGGGACAATCTGATCCCAGGAACGCACGGTGGGAAAGAGCTTGGCAATGAGGAAATGGACATTGCCGATAATGCGTAAGAATTCGCTACTCATCTGACCAGTCATTAGTGTGTGCCTTTCTTTTAAACCTTGGGTTTTGGTGCAGCAGGAATCACCTTGGTGACAGGGGAAGCCTAGGAACATCCAGGAGATAACAAGGGATGGGAAGGATCTTGGAGGAACTAGCTCACCTTAATGATGGACACAGATCACCCTGGGAGCCAATCCAAAGCTGCTCGACCATGAGAAAGTGCCACATCAGCACAGTATGCAGCATGCACATTGGTTCTCCTGACATCCCTGAGATATGCCCTTCACTGTTCTGGGAAAACTTGCCTCCTTTTGCATCAGATCCTGCCAATGCTGTGGTGTGACAGCGCAGTTTACCTGGGCACAGACAGTGTGCCTGTTGCATCCTTGGCATAGTGCCAAGTGGAGGCTTAGTCCCTCTGTCCCAGGAAGGGAGGGAGTATTTCACATAGTTTCCCAGCCCATCCTTCAGCGCTCAGTTGCAAAGCAGCATCGATGGCAGAGCTGTCAGGCTCTTGGCGGAAGGGAGATATACAGTTTAAACCCTGTGTTCCATTCCCATAGCTTCTACATATTTTTCTGGATATTTATTTTCGTACTGGGGAGGTTGTGAGTGTGTAACTCTGGCTGCCAGTTAATCTCACTGTTTGTTCTTGCAGGGGCCCAGTGATTACGAGCTGTGGCCTGCTCCTTCCGGTGTTGTTACCACGGCTCTACCCACCTCTCTTCACACTCTATGCCCTGGACAACGAGCGGGAGGAAGACGTTTACTGGGAGTGTGTGCTCCGACTCAACAAGCAGCCAGACCTGTCCCTGCTCAGCTTCCTCGGGGTACAGCAGTGAGTATTACTTTAAAGGAACTCTGAGCACCCATTAAAATCTACACATACGCGCTTAATTCAATGCGACTGGACTAGGAATGTGTGTCTCGATGGCGAGCAATAATTAGTTATCACTGTGCCAAACCTGGACCTTGTGTGACACACACAACACCAGTTCACCAGGTCAGTCTCAGTGCATGGGCCCCACCACGTTGTCATTCTGGTCTTTTGAGCCCTGCTTTGGCTATTTGTACCTCCTTTGTATGTCTGTATCCAAAGTCACAGTTTCAAGGGTTCAACTGACTTCTCAAGACTGGCACATGGTGACTTGGCACAATTGCAAACAACTCTGTGACTGGTTTGAGAAAGTCAGGTTAGAGTTGAGACCAAAGTGTTCAGCCCTGGGAATGTTTGGGACAGTGTAGAGGGAGCTTTACTCTGTCTCTAACCTGTGCTGTACCTGCTCTGGGAGTGTTTTATACTGACACTGGGTGCTTGAAACCAAACCTGTTCTAATGTCTGACTGATCAAAAACCAAAAAAAAACAGATGTCATTGAACAATTACTAGCTACTTGATTCGTAGAATAAAACCTGTTTGTGAGATGAAAACAGAAAATGCTGGAAATACTCAGCAGGTCAGGTAGCATCTGTGGAGAGAGCAACAGTTACCGTTTCACATCAGTGACCTTTCATCAGGATTGACCTGAAACATTACTTATGTTTCTCTCTCCACAGATGATGCCTGACCTGATGAGTATTTGCAGCATTTTCTGTTATTTCTGATTTCCAGGAGCTGCAGTATTTTGCTTCTGTTTGTGAGATGGTTTATGATTTACAGGAGTTAATCCAAATATCTGTATGTTATGAACATTGCGAGATATTGTGCCACTAGGTGACCAGTGTGTGCTGTCTGATAGAGTGGCCAGGGACTGTAATGGTTTCTCTCTTGGATTATTACCGATTCCCCAGCCCACTAACTGTATTATTCCTGCTTATAGTCATGTAGTCAAGTACAGTTTACCTTATATTTATGATGCTTTATAATATCTAGTTAGCATTAACATTCTCCTCCTGATTTGTTTTTCAGGAAGTTTTGGCCGGTTACTGTCTCTATACTTGGAGAGAAGAAGGAGGTTCTGAAACAACTTTTCCTCATTTTAGTCCCCATCCTCCCTTCCACTTTTGTTTCTCTCCTCCTGTCCCCATTCCCTTTCCCCTCTACCCATCGCTCCCGTTTCCACTCCCAAGGGCAGTGATTGGTAATGAGGTGTACAGTTCAAGGGGCTGGAGATTGTCCAATAGCCTGTCCAAACTAGCATCCTTCACTTTGGAGTACAGACAGTGAGGGGCATTCTATCCCAGTGCAAAGGGCTTTACAGCCAAGCTTCATCCCTGACTGCGGAGGCTAGCTGTAGAATCCCAAATTCCCAAGCTGAGATCGTCAAATTTTGGAAGTAAACTTTCAACTGAAAATACTAACTGCAAATGCTTAACAGTCGAGTGATGATGGATCCCTTTCTAATGTTCATTTTTTACTGGTGTCTGTGTGCTCAGTTGTGTTGCCAAATTAGTTTCTTCAATTGGAGACAGCAGTCAGATCTTCAGCCAGATTCCACAGGTAACTTTGCTGATGTTCAGTCACAGCTGAATGGAAAAAGGAGAGTGAATTCACATTGGGAATAAAACTTAAATACTATACATGAAATCTGCACCTGCAGGGCATTGGACTTTAACCTCAGTCTTCGAAAGTGGGCCAGAGAAAGACTTAACAACTGAACGCTTCACTTTTTAATTTGGATCTTCCAGCATGGGCCCTCCAGGAAGGATTGCACAGCATGTAGTTTAGGAACGTTGGCAAGTTGCTCAAAGGCTCAGTCTCTGTGTGAAAAGATCTTGAGCCCATCCCTGGCCCAGCACATTCCCCATCTCTGTTGCCTCATTCCTTGTCTGTCTCCAACACAGTTGCAGCCCTGTCACCTGTGCATTTGTCCCAAGCCCAATACAACCCCCCATCCCTCGACATGCCAGCCTTGTCTCCTCCATGTCCATTCTTCAGCAAAAGCTGTTTGATCAGGGCACTGACTCCCCTGTAATAACAATTGGGGTGGGAAGCTGTCTTGCACTGACCCTTCCCCTCAGTAACACAGCAAACAGGAGATGTTGGCTATGCAGAGTGACCGTCACTCGCAAGTGTGCACCCTCTCCCTGCCCCCCACAGCACTGAGTCATGCTGTGTGTGGAATGTGGTGGGAGCAGAGAATCACCTGGCAGGTCTGTGCTGGGGTAGCAATGGGCAAAGCTGCCACATTCTAACACACAGTTCAACCAGAAACAGCTTGCTCTGCAACAGACCCCATGTGCACAAAGAACCAGGTAACCATGGGGCATGCGAGCCTCAGCACTGGCGCTGTACGAGCTGTAGCTGGGATGCAGAGTAACTGCTGAGAAGCTGGCATCTGTATGGATTGTACAGTCTGTCACCACCACCTTTCATGATGTACGTTTCATCCTTTCAGGTACAATCCATCACAAAAGAGGTTTGCTACGTTTCTGCTATTGAAAGTTTACAGCAGATCAGGTAAAGTAACTTGGCCAGTACACGCTTCTGTGGCCTGAGAAACTCTTGGGTTTCGGTGATGTTGTTAAAGTTTTGACTAAAATGGAGCTGGACTGGTGGGCTTTAAGTAGTTTTAAAACAGTTTACTGTGTCTGACTCACCCAACTTTCACCTCATTGGATGAGGCAACTCGATGTTAAGTGGCACTTCTCAGACCAGGTAACCCATCTAGCCTGTCCTATAAGTTAGGAAACCTAGTGCATCATGATGTAGACACTCCCTACACACTTGGAGCGGTATTATCTCTTGGAAGAAGGGGAAAAAAAGGTAAAAACTCAAAGTCAAGTGTAGGAGGGGGTAGAAAATTTGGAAAATTCCCCACTCTCCCCTATTATGCGATGGAAGCCAGTCAAGGAGACAATGTTGGTGCCTAATGCTTGTATAAAGACACCAGTCTTGCCATCCCCATTCCTTTGTAGCTCATTAATCCGCGTGCAGTTCACACTTCAACTGGAGATGTGAAATGTACAAGGTGATTTGCGAATGGCATATCGATAGGGATGAGCAGAATGGTGTTAACTTGAGGAGTTAGCACCTAGTCTCAATGCAGTGACAGGAGAGAAATTGGGAAAGGTAACGAGGGAGAACAGCAGGAGAGAACAAGCGGTATTTCCGGTAGCATGGATTAAACAGCAAATGTTAGCACCTCAGGAAGGAGTCAAGGTCTTAGAGAAAGTGCAGAGGAGATTTATTAGAATGGAACCTGGGATAAAAGATTTAAGTTACATGGGGAGACTAGCGAAGCTGGGATTTCTCCCCTTAGAGCAGAGAGGGTTATGAGGAGATTTGGTAAAGCTGCTCACAATTAGGAGGGGTTTTGAAATAGTAAATAGGTAGAAACTGTTTCCACTGGCAGAAGGGAGGTTCAGTTACCACTGGGTACAGATTAAGATAATTGGCAAAATGTCCAGTGAATTGTGATCTGGAATGCACTGCCTGAAAGGGTGGTGGAAATGGATTCAATCATAACCTTCAAAAGGGAATTTGATATATACTTGAGAATTCAGCAGGGTTATAGGGAAAAGAACAGTGAGCTGTTGCGAGGGCAGGACAAATTGGATAGCTCTTTCAAAGAGTTGGCTCAAGCACGATGGGCCAAATGGCCTCCTGTGCTGTATCATTCCATTCTAACATAATTACACTGCCCCATGTCACCAAGGGTTTGGTGGGGGTGGGGAGGTGGTGCGATGTGATGGTTTTTGATTCCAATGTCTGTCCTGGCCTGGGCCAGTGGAATCTTGGTATTGCTCTGACATCGGACAAGACATAGGTACCAGTGTGGTCTCCTGGACTGGTTTTCATCACATACAGGTGTGGAGTGTGGCTGTGTTTCATAACTGGGCATCTTCTTCCATGTTGTGGGAAATGTAACCTGTCTCTTCTCTCAACAGCACCACCTTCACCCCAGCTGACAAGCTGAATGTTATCCAGCAGACCTTTGAGGAGATCACGCAGGAGGTCCTGACTATACTGCAGGAAGACTTCCTGTGGTCCATGGACGATCTCTTTCCTGTCTTCCTGTATGTTGTACTTCGAGCAAGGTAAGAGTGCTTTTCATTATTATGTTAAGTAGCCCCTTTTAATGGACCCCAATTACACCCACATCTGAGGCTGGTCTCTCCTCTCTTAGTAATCCATTCTAAAGGCCTGCTACCTGACCCGAACCCGACGACATGTGTCGAGTTTGGGTCAGGTCGTTCTTCTGGGTCTGGCTTTTGGGCCGGGTCCGGGTTGGAGAGACACAGTATTAATTAGACTTGAAGGGTTGTTGTAAAAAGATGAAGATTGGAGCCACAAAGTCAGTATCTGTACTGCTTAAAATAAACACAGCAATTGCCCTAAGGCTTAGAAAATATCATTATACATTACCTAGACTCATGCTTTACAGGTTGAAATACTTGCTGCAAGTTTATCCAGTGAGCAGTTGAGATGCAGAGACCAAGAAGGTCCTGAGTGATTAATTATAAAATATACAGTACTTATATAAAAAAACGTTCACTGTCAGGACTCTAGTCTAGTACAGTACTGCATGTGTGTAGACTAGAGTCCTGACAGTGATCGTTTTATATTTTTTATATAAATACTGTATATTTAATCACTCAGGACCTTCCTGGTCTCTGCATCTCAGCTGCTCACTGGATAAACTTGCAGCAAGTATTTCGACCTGTAAAGGAGGAGTCTAGGTAATGTATAATATTTTCTGAGCCTTAGGGCAATTGCTGTGTTTATTTTAAGCAATACACTGGTACAGTGTGGCACAACCTGTCTGGGCACAACTCCATGGGTTTCTGTTTAACTCGTGACCAAACAATCACTGACTTCATAGCTCCAATCTTTATCTTTTTAAACAACCTTTCAAGTCCAATTACAGTTTTTGTTGCTTATCTGCACAAACTGAAAAAGTGAAAAACTGATTCCGAATCGGAAGGTAGGTAAAGTAAAAATTCCAGTGGTCGGGACGGGCACGGGAAAAAGTGGAAGGACTCTGGCCAGGTGGGGCTCGGGTCTGATGTGGTTCTGTCGGGTTCGGGTTGGGTTTTTTTTTCCAGACGCAAGCAGGACTTTAATCCATTCCATCTGCAATCGGTCATGAATTGCCTGTCAATCTGAAGACCAGACACCCTTGGAAAATCTACATGGCACAATGCCACGCACTGTTGTACCCACTTACAACACCCCCACACACAACTTCCAAAACATAAACTTGTGCTTTGTCAAATATGTGCGTTCAGCCTGGGAACGGTGTGAGCAATGCCTGAAATCGTTAAGTTTGTGCTCATTTCCTCCCATTCCTGTGGGTGCCAAGTGTTGCAGTGTCATTCCTCAGGAACCTGTCCTGTCCTTGCCCAGCCGTTCAACTCTGTGTCCGCAGGGAGTAAATTATTGAATCTATTTCCACCACCCTTTCAGGCAGTGCATTCCAGATCACAACAATTTGCTGGACATTTTGCCAATTATCATAAATCTGTGCCTTCTGGTAACTGAACCAACCCATCCTAATTGTGAGCACCTTTACAAAATCTCCCCTGAACCTTCTCTGCTCTAAGGGGAGAAATCCCAGCTTCTCTAGTCTCTCTATCTAACATCTTTCATCCCAGGTTCCATTCTACTCCATTAATATTCATTGAGTCCACCGACTCCCACGGCTGCCTTGACCATACTTTCTCTCACCCTGCCTCCTGTAAGGACTCCATTCCGTTCTCCCAGTTTTTCCGTCTCCGACACATCTGTTCTGATGATGCAACCTTCCACAACAGCGCTTCTGATATGTCTTCCTTTTTCCTCAACCGAGGATTTCCCCACTCTGTGGTTGTCAGGGCCCTCAACTGTGTCCAACCCATTTCCTGCACTTCTGCCCTCACCCCTTGTCCTCCCTCCCAGAACCGTGACAGGGTTCCCCTTGTCCTCACTTTCCACCCCACCAGTCTCCACATCCAAAGGATCATCCTCCACCACCTCCAGCTTGATGCCACCACAAAACACATCCCCTCCCCTCCCCTCCCCTGCCAGCATTCCAAAGGGATCGTTCCCTCCACGAAACCCTAGTCCATGCCTCCATCACCCCCGACATCTCGTACCCTTCCCATGGCGCCTTCCCATGCAATTGCAGGAGGTGTAATACCTGCCCTTTTACCTCCTCTCTCCTCACCATCCAAGACCCCAAACACCCCTTCCAGGTGAAGCAGCGATTTACTTGTACTTCCTTCAATGTAGTATACTGTATTCGCTGCTCACAATGTGGTCTTCAGTGCACTGGGAGACCAAATGCAGATTGGGTAATCGCTTTGCAGAACACCTCCACTCAGTCCGCAAGCATGACCCTGAGCTTCTGGTTTCTTGCCATTTCAATTCACTGTGCTGCTCCCATACCCACATTTCAGTCCCTGGCCTGTTGCAGTGTTCTAAAACATCAACGCAAGCTCAAGGAACAGCACTTCATTTTCCCATTAGGCACTCTATAGCCTTCTGGACTCAACATTGAGTTCAACAATTTGAGCATGACTGGCCTTTTTTATTATTATTTCACTTCACTTTATTTTATTTTATCAGTTTTTAACCATGTGCTTGCCTTAAACTTGGTTTTTCATGTTTGTGCCTTTGGACAGAGTGGTTCATTATTCTGTTCATTACTCTTTTAACACTCTCTCTGAACTAATGCATTGTCTTTTACCACACCATTAGCACTCCCTTGGCCTTTGTTCCATGGCATATTTGTCGTTTAATTCTCCTGCCCGATCACACACCTTCCCTTTTTGTCTTCTTTCCCCCCGCCACCCCTTCACTTGCTTAAAACCTATTGCATTTCTAACCTTTGCCAGTTCTGATGAAAGGTCATAGACCTGAAACGTTAACTGCTTCTCTCTCCACAGATGCTCCCAGACCTGCTGAGTATTTCCAGCACTTTCTCTCTTTATTCCATTCTAGTAAATCATCTCTGCACTTTCTGTAAGACTTTGACTCCTTCCCAAAGTGCCAACATTCGCTGTTTAGTCTATGCTACTGGAAACACCCTGCTCATTCTCTCCTGCTGATCTCCCTCTTGTTACCTTTCCCAATTTATCTCCTGTGACTGCATTGAGTCTAGGTGCTGACTCAGGTTAACGTCATTCTTCTCATTCCCTGCAGGACAGAGGAACAAGACTGCAGTGCTCGATCCTGTCCTCTCCCTTCTGGCACAATCCCCATTTCCCCCATCTGTGTAGCATGCACCCTCGCAGTCCTTCAAGCTCCAGCTTACCCCACACAGTCACTTGGTAGTCATTAGCTGCATGAAGCATGGCTGATTACTCCCCTGTAGCTCTGCTCGCTCCCCACACACTGCCCGCTCCAGCAGTCACCCCTACTATACGAAAAAGGAAGACTTGCATTTATATTGCACCATTCACAAATTCAGGGTGTCTGAAAGTGCTTTACTGCCAGTGAAATACTTTTGAGGTGTAGTCACTGTTGCAATGTAGGAAACACGGCAGTTAATTTGCACACATAAGCCCCCACAAACAGCAATGTGATAATGACCAGATAATCTGTTTTTAGTGATGTTGGTTGAGGGATAGATACTGTCCCCCTGCTTTTACATTCACCTGAGAAGGCAGATGGGGTCTTAGTTTTATCCATAAGACAGCACTTCGACAGTGCAGCACTCCCTCAGTACTGTATTGTAGCATCAGCCGGGATTATGAGCTCGAGTCTCTGGAATGGGACTTGAATCCACAATCTTCCGATTCAGAGGTGAGAATGCTACCCACTGAGGCAAGACTGACACTTTGGCTGTTTAGGGACCCCTCCTGCTCCCTCAGTACTTCCACACAGAGGGCCAGAAGACAAACTCTGTAACTGACTCACCAGCCGCAAGGAGCGTTATTAAATTTGTTCCAAACAAAAACTGGTCAGTGCTGCATTGGAATGTTCCCATGGAACCTAGTGTTGGCTCATGCAGACCAGACCAGGAATTGAAGCCTTCCCTTCAGATCCGAGTGATCCCTCGTGCAACCGAGCATCATTTGGGGGGGACACTACCATTGTTTTCACACCTATGTCTGCGTTATTTTTCTTGTAGGATCAGGAATCTGGGTTCAGAGGTTCACCTGATTGAGGATTTGATGGACCCCTCAGTGCAGCACGGAGAGCAGGGGATCATGTTCACAACACTGAAGGTCTGTGCTAGTGATAGTACAGGGCACATGCAGCGGGGGGAAAGGGAGGGAGGGAGCATGTCACTGGGGGAAAGGGAAGGGAGGGGAGGGAGCGTGTCACTGGGGGAAGGGAAGGGAGGAGGGGAGGCGTTGTCACCTGGGGGAAGGGAAGGGAGGGAGGGAGCGTGTCACTGGGGGAAGGGAAGGGAGGGAGGGAGCGTGTCACTGGGGGGAGGGAGGGAGCGTGTCACTTGGGTGGGGGCAGATGGGTGGGTTGAGTGGGGGGTTGGTTTGTGCTCGTTGGGTTTCACTTCCTGTTGTAAAGCATGTCTGTATTTTGTCTGGGAGTATGTGACCTCTGTAAGCTCGGTGTAACTGACTGGAGTGGGTGATGGAGCTGAGTTTTGCAACTAACATTTTAATTTTGTTTTTGTGTTTATCTGCAGGCCTGTTATTATCAAATTCAACACGAGAAGCTAACATAGGACAACACACCATTTTTTTCTCTCTCTCTCTCTCTCTCTCTCTTCCCCCCCCTCTCTCTCTCTTCCCCCCCCCTCTCTCTCTCTTCCCCCCCTCTCTCTCTCTCTTTCCCCCCCCTCTCTCTCTCTCTTTCCCCCCCCCTCTCTCTCTTCTTCCCCCCCCTCTCTCTCTCTCTTCCCCCCCCCTCTCTCTCTCTCTTCCCCCCCCCTCTCTCTCTCTTCCCCCTCCCCCTCTCTCTCTCTTCCCCCTCCCCCTCTCTCTCTTCCCCCTCCCCCTCTCTCTCTCTTCCCCCTCCCCCTCTCTCTCTCTTCCCCCTCCCCCTCTCTCTCTCTTCCCCCTCCCCCTCTCTCTCTCTTCCCCCTCCCCTCTCTCTCTCTTCCCCCTCCCCCTCTCTCTCTCTTCCCCCTCCCCCTCTCTCTCTCTTCCCCCTCCCCCTCTCTCTCTCTTCCCCCTCCCCCTCTCTCTCTCTTCCCCCTCCCCCCTCTCTCTCTCTTCCCCCTCCCCCTCTCTCTCTCTCCCCCTCCCCCCTCTCTCTCTCTCCCCCCTCCCCCTCTCTCTCTCTCTCCCCCTCCCCCTCTCTCTCTCTTCTCTCCCCCCTCCCCCTCTCTCTCTCTTCTCTCCCCCCTCCCCCTCTCTCTCTCTTCTCTCCCCCCTCCCCCTCTCTCTCTCTTCTCTCCCCCCTCCCCCTCTCTCTCTCTTCTCTCCCCCCTCCCCCTCTCTCTCTCTTCTCTCCCCCCTCCCCCTCTCTCTCCCCCTCCCCCTCCCCCTCCTCTCGGATTCGAATGGGTCCCTGTGCAACATTTGGATGGCCTGGCCTGTGGTGTGGACTGGGCAGACTCAGATACTTGGACACAGACATTCGCTCATTCATTCATTCACTCTCTTGCAGTCTCTCTTTCTCTCTCTCTCTCTCACACACTTGTGCAGTTGCACACTCACTGACTCTCTCACACACTCACCCAGATTTGATTTGCTGAGTTTTAAATTTGAACAATTGAGATTGGCTTTACAGCTTGTTTTTACTTTGAATTTATTTAATGTGGTATTTCATTGTATAATAAAGGAAAATTGTTACTCTAAGATAAATGATATCAAATGCACCAGAATATAGAACTGAAGTGATGGTGAAAATGTGTTTGTGTTGCTGAAGGGCAGACTCATTTGGAAGTAGCACAGAAATCTAATCTAGCAGCTTGGGGGACATTCTGTACCCCGTGACACTGAGCGTTAGGAATGTGAGACATGCCACTTCCCATCCCCTGGACCCCTCGTATTTCCTTTGCTTGGTAGGGCAGTTGGGTTTGGGGGGCGGGGGGGGTGCAGGAAGGGAAGACGCATACTTCCTGCTACCTCTGGCCACTCTGGGAATTCAGGAAAGGTCACAATGTAATGATGAATCTACATAAAATGCCAATGAGACCACAGCTAGTGTACTATGTGCAGTTTTGGGCTCCACACTATAGGAAGGATGTTGAGGCAATAGTGAGGGTATAGCATAGATTCACGAGGAAGCTACCTGGTATTATGGAATGCCAAAACTTAAAACATTAAAGCAGAGTATGTTAGATTGAATAATACTATGAAGGATGGGGCAGAGTAGATGGAAATGGACTGTTTCCAATGGTCTGGAATGAGGGGGGCCCCATAGATGTAGCATTAAATAGATGAGATTTAGAACAGCAGAAGCAATTTTGCACAGGGTTGTGAAGCTGTGGCATTCACTAACTGAATCAACGCAGAGGCTTTGTTGTAATTTCCATTAGTTTCCACAAAACAGATTAATATTTTTATTTGGATTAGCAATTGATTTAGTTGGGACCCTCTTCCTGCAATGTTTTCTGATCTCAATGTTGCGACTACAAATAGATTAAAAATTTGGATGCTAACGGTGTAGGAAATTTAGAAATCGGCAATGGTGATTTTGCCCCAAAGCCTGTGTCCCTTTTGTGGATTCACCTTAACCCCACATTTTCGCCCTGCTTGCTTTACCCCATAAACATCTATGCCTGTTTGTGCTTCACTGCTCAAAGGGTCTTCCAATTAATTCCAGATGTCAGTCACCTTTTTCTCATGAAGTTGACTGTAGCAGAGCTCCCTATTCTATTTCCTAATTTTTAGAGTCATTCCTAGAATTCTCAAACATGTAAGTATCTGAGCTTAACTGTGTAAATCCACTTAGTAATTCTGAAAACCCTTCTGGATCCTTCTCTAAGTTTCCAACTTTGCCTCAAACTCAGGCTCCTCCTCTGTGTCCCTCCCTTCTGAAGGCCAGAAATCTCCTTCCTGTGATTGGGTACATGAACTGCACACACTACTCCATGTGGGACTGACCAGTGCCTAATGCAGCCATAACGCACTTGACGTATAAAACGTGAAACTAGAAATCTGAAATAAACAAAATACTGGAAATGTAGTGCTGCGCTCTCATTGGGTTGCCAGCCCCCTCTCTGAGGCATCAGAGCTCTCTCGGGGGAGCGCTGGCTCTCTCAGGGTGACAGCTGTCGTTTGGGTGCCTCTTCACTTTGGATCCCTGTGTGCTGAAAAGCCTCCTTTACTCGATTGTCCAGTCTTAACAGGATCCCAGAGAACTATCTGCAGACTGGTTCCGCATAGACACCAGATTCTATGTTCTCCTGATTTTATTTTTATATATATATATATATATATATATATATATACACACACACACATTGGGTGGTGATTGAGGAACACTAGGTGATTCTCCGTCTTCCCTTTGTGTCCTACTTTTCAGACATGTAGAGTTATGGAATCTCATTTGTTTAAGAATAGGCAGAAGAGGGAGTGTGGATGGCTTATAACCAGCAAGAGGTCCCTTGCCTGTTAAATCCCCCTCCATGAATTGCTGCTAGCTGCCCACTGTATTTCAGATAGCCAGTCTTTCTCTGCTCGGTGTGTGGGGCACTAGACATCCTATAAACTTCAATTCTTAAAGGATGTTTTAATCCTCTGTACTTTCTCTTTCCAACGATTTAGGGGTAAATTCTATGATCCGTAATCCCCTCAGAGAATGGATCACAAAATTAAAATCAGATTTGTAACTGTTTCAGTGACAGCCGTGACTCGGTAGGTAGCACGGTCCTTTCTGAGTCAGAAGGTTGTGGGTTCCGTCTTTGAGATGAGACACAATGAGAAGACCATCCCAATGAGTGGGGCAGATAACTAAAAAGAAAAATCAAATCAGTTTGATCAGGAAAAGCAGGCCATTATGAAGCACATGAAGAGAACCTTGGTCACGTGAACTCCACATTTGATTCTAATGCAGTGAGAGTGCTTTACAGCTTCAGTCCTGTAAAAATATTGTCACAATTGTATTGCAGTGTCCTATTTATTAATAAAAGGTTTAATATTTTGTAGTCATGTGAAAATTGTTTAAGAAATGGAATGTAATTCTGAAATATGTACAGAGCATTGTTCAAAACTGACATTGTATATTAAGGTATTTCACAGTATATTGGATTATTGTGACTCATACTGGCTGCAATAAAGTAGAACTCTCACCTCCTCAGGCACCTTATTCTTTTGTCCCTGCAGCTCATTGTGGCTCATAGTCATTTTCAGCACAGAAGGAGGCAATTCACTCCAATGAGTCCATGCCGGCTCTCCACAGAGCTATGCAGTCAGTCCCACTTGGCTCAATCCCTGTAGCTCTATGAGTTTATTTCTTTCAGGTGGCCATCCAACTTCTTGAAGTTATCGTTTGTCTCTGCTTCCACCACCCTTGTGGGCAACAAGTTCCAAGTCATTACCACCACTGCATAAAAAACCTGTTTCCTTATATTCCACCTGCATCTTTTGCCCAAAACGTTCAACCTTTGTTCCCTAGTCCTTGTACCATTTGTTTATGGGAACAGTTTTTCCTTGTCTGTTTACTGGAATGGTTCCAGGGATGGGGGATTTTGGGTACAAGGTTAGGTTGGAAAAGCTGGGTTTGTGTTCATCAGAACAAAGGAAACTGAGGGGAGATTTGATGGGTGTACAAGATTAAGCCAGTCATAATTTCATTGCAGCAGCTTTTTCGGGAGCAGTGAGTGAGCGAGTGAGCAGCTGGGAAGGTCAGTTTGAAAGTAAATTTAATTTCCTTTTGTTTTTCGGTGGAGGCCAGGGGGCTGCTGGGTAAGTAAAACACTATATATTTGGGCGGTTTCTGAACCCGAGACACCACACTTGTCGTGTCTCCCACCCGCCCTCCTCCTCTAACCAAAAAAAAAAAGGACTCGTGTTTATAAGGTAAGGCTTTTTCGATTTCTCTGGTTTTATTGTGATTGGTAAAAACTTTTCGTTCCTTTTTCATTTAACTAAGTTAAGCTTAAGATTAAAAATGGCAGGAGATCTCAGACCCGTGTCATGCTCCTCTTGCTCAATGTGGGAGCTCAGGGACACGGCTGATGTCCCTGACTCCTTCACGTGCAGGAAGTGTGTCCAACTGCAGCTCTTGTTAGACCGCATGACGGCTCTCGAGCTGCGGATGGACTCACTTTGGAGCATGCGCGATGCTGAGGAGGTCGTGGATAGCACGTTTAGTGAATTGGTCACACCGCAGATTAGGATTGCTGAGGGAGAAAGGGAATGGGTGACCAAAAGGCAGAGAAAGAGCAGGAAGGCAGCGCAGGAGTCCCCTGCGGTCATCTCCCTCCAAAACAAGTATACCGTTTTGGATACTGTTGGGGGAGATGGCTCACCAGGGGAAGGCAGCAGTAGCCAGGTCCATGGCACCGTGGCTGGCTCTGCTGTTCAGAAGGGCGGGAAAAAGAGTGGAAGGGCTATAGTCGTAGGGGATTCGATTGTAAGGGGAGTAGATAGGCAGTTCTGTGGTCGAAAACGAGGCTCCCGAATGGTATGTTGCTTCCCAGGTGCACGGGTCAGGGATGTCTCAGATCGGCTGCAGAACATTCTAAAGGGGGAGGGTGAACAGCCAGTTGTCATTGTGCACATAGGCACTAATGATATAGGTAAAAAACGGGATGAGGTCCTACAAGCAGAGTTTAGGGAGTTAGGAGCTAAGTTAAAAAGTAGGACCTCAGAGGTAGTAATCTCAGGATTACTACCAGTGCCACGTGATAGAGTAAAAATGAAAGAATAGTCAGGATGAATGCGTGGCTTGAGAGATGGTGCAGGAAGGAGGGGTTCAGATTTTTGGGACATTGGGACCGGTTCTGGGGGAGGTGGGACTATTACAAATTGGACGGTCTACACCTGGGCCGGACTGGAACCAATGTCCTTGGAGGTGCTTTTGCTAACGCTGTTGGGGAGGGTTTAAACTAATGTGGCAGGGGGATGGGAACCAATTGAGGTCAGTTGACAGTAAGGAGGTAGTAACAAAAGCCTGCAAGGAACTAGATAATGAAGTCAGTGTGACTAAGGGGAAGAACAGGCAGGAAGCAGATGATGAATATAAAGGGACTGGTGGTCTGAGGTGCATTTGTTTTAATGCAAGAAGTGTAGTAGGTAAGGCAGATGAACTTAGGGCTTGGATTAGTACCTGGGAGTATGATGTTATTGCTATTACTGAGACTTGGTTGAGGGAAGGGCATGATTGGCAACTAAATATCCCAGGATATCGATGCTTCAGGCGGGATAGAGAGGGAGGTAAAAGGGGTGGAGGAGTTGCATTACTGGTCAAAGAGGATATCACAGCTGTGCTGAAGGAGGGCACTATGGAGGACTCGAGCAGTGAGGCAATATGGACAGAACTCAGAAATAGGAAGGGTGCGGTAACAATGTTGGGGCTGTACTACAGGCCTCCCAACAGCGAGCGTGAGATAGAGGTACAAATATGTAAACAGATTATGGAAAGATGTAGGAGCAACAGGGTGGTGGTGATAGGAGATTTTAATTTTCCCAACATTGACTGGGATTCGCTTAGTGTTAGAGGTCCAGATGGAGCAGAATTTGTAAGGAGCATCCAGGAAGGTTTTCTAGAGCAGTATGTAAATAGTCCAACTCGGGAAGGGGCCATACTGGACCTGGTGTTGGGGAATGAGCCCGGCCAGGTTGTTGAAGTTTCAGTAGGGGACTACTTTGGGAATAGTGATCACAATTCCGTAAGCTTTAAAATACTCATGGACAAAGACGAGAGTGGTCCTAAAGGAAGAGTGCTAAATTGGGGGAAGGCCAACTATACCAAAATTCGGCAGGAGCTGGGAAATGTAGATTGGGAGCAGCTGTTTGAAGGTAAATCCACATGTGATATGTGGGAGGCTTTTAAAGAGAGGTTGATTAGCGTTCAGGAGAGACATGTTCCTGTGAAAATGAGGGATAGAAATGGCAAGATTAGGGAACCATGGATGACAGGTGAAATTGTGAGACTAGCTAAGAGGAAAAAGGAAGCATACATAAGGTGTAGGCGGCTGATGAAAGACGAAGCTTTGAAAGAATATCGGGAATGTAGGACCGATCTGAAACGAGGAATTAAGAGGGCTAAAAGGGGTCATGAAATATCTTTAGCAAACAGGGTTAAGGAAAATCCCAAAGCCTTTTATTCATATATAAGGAGAAAGAGGGTAACTAGAGAAAGGATTGGCCCACTAAAGGACAAAGGAGGAATGTTATGCTTGGACTCAGAGAAAATGGGTGAGATTCTAAACGAGTACTTTGCATCGGTATTCACCGAGGAGAGGGACATGACGGATGTTGAGGTTAGGAACAGATGTTTGATTACTCTAGGTCAAGTCGGCATAAGGAGGGAGGAAGTGTTGGGTATTCTAAAGGGCATTAAGGTGGACAAGTCCCCAGGTCCGGATGGGATCTATCCCAGGTTACTGAGGGAAGCGAGAGAGGAAATAGCTGGGGCCTTAACAGATATCTTTGCAGCATCCTTAAACACGGGTGAGGTCCCGGAGGACTGGAGAATTGCTAATGTTGTCCCCTTGTTTAAGAAGGGTAGCAGGGATAATCCAGGTAATTATAGACCGGTGAGCCTGACGTCAGTGGTAGGGAAGCTGCTGGAGAAGATACTGAGGGATAGGATCTATTCCCATTTGGAAGAAAATGGGCTCATCAGTGATAGGCAACATGGTTTTGTGCAGGGAAGGTCATGTCTTACCAACTTAATAGAATTCTTTGAGGAAGTGACAAAGTTGATTGATGAGGGAAGGGCTGTCGATGTCATATACATGGACTTCAGTAAGGCGTTTGATAAGGTTCCCCATGGCAGGCTGATGGAGAAAGTGAAGGCGCTTGGGGTCCAAGGTGTACTAGCTAGATGGATAAAGAACTGGCTGGGCAACAGGAGACAGAGAGTAGCAGTAGAGGGGAGTTTCTCAAAATGGAGACGTGTGACCAGTGGTGTTCCACAGGGATCCGTGCTGGGACCACTGTTGTTTGTGATATACATTAATGATTTGGAGGAAAGTATAGGTGGTCTGATTAGCAAGTTTGCAGACGACACTAAGATTGGTGGAGTAGCAGATAGTGAAGGGGACTGTCAGAGAATACAGCAGAATATAGATAGATTAGAGAGTTGGGCAGAGAAATGGCAGATGGAGTTCAATCAGGGCAAATGCAAGGTGATGCATTTTGGAAGATCCAATTCAAGAGTGAACTATACAGTAAATGGAAAAGTCCTGGGGAAAATTGATGTCCAGAGAGATTTGGGTGTTCAGGTCCACTGTTCCCTGAAGGTGGCAACGCAGGTAAATAGAGTGGTCAAGAAGGCATACGGCATGCTTTCCTTCATCGGACGGGGCATTGAGTACAAGAGTTGGCAGGTCATGTTACAGTTGTATAGGACTTTGGTTCGGCCACATTTGGAATACTGCGTACAGTTCTGGTCGCCACATTATCAAAAGGATGTGGATGCTTTGGAGAGGGTGCAGAGGAGGTTCACCAGGATGTTGCCTGGTATGGAGGGCGCTAGCTATGAAGAGAGGTTGAGCAGATTAGGATTATTTTCATTAGAAAGACGGAGGTTGAGGGGGGACCTGATTGAGGTGTACAAAATCATGAGAGGTATAGACAGGGTGGACAGCAAGAGGCTTTTTCCCAGAGTGGGGGTTTCAATTACGAGAGGACACGAGTTCAAAGTGAAAGGGGAAATGTTTAGGGGGGATATGCGTGGAAAGTTCTTTACGCAGAGGGTGGTGGGCACCTGGAACGCGTTGCCAGCGGAGGTGGTAGACGCGGGCATGATGGAGTCTTTTAAGATGTATCTAGACAGATACATGAATGGGCAGGAAGAAAAGAGATACAGAACCTTAGAAAATAGGCGACATGTGTAGAGAGAGGATCTGGATCGGCGCAGGCTTGGAGGGCCGAAGGGCCTGTTCCTGTGCTGTAATTATCTTTGTTCTTTGTTCTTTGTATAATCTTGTACACCTATCAAATCTCCCCTCAATCTCCTTTGTTTTGTCCATCTACACGTCAGGAGTGTGATGGAACACTCTCCACTTGACTGGATGAGTGCAGCTCCAACAACACTGGAGAAGCTCAACCCCATCCAGCACCATCTCATCCACCACCTGAAACATTCAGTCCCTTCCCCACTAGGGCACTGTGTGTGCAGTATGTATCATTTACAAAATGCACTGTAACAACTCGCCAAGGCTCCTTCAGCAGCACCTTTCAAACGTGGGCCCTCCACCACCAAGATGGACAAGGGCAGTCGATGCATAGGAATACCACCACCTGCAAGATCCCCTTCAAGCCACACACCATCCTGATTTCGAAATATATCTCCCTTACATCACTGTAGGTGAACCTACACCATATGCACTGCAATAGTTCAGGGAGGTGGCTCACCATGACCACCTTGAGGGGAATTAGGGATGGGTAATGAATCTGACACAACCTCACAATTCCATCAGTTCAAACTGCCCCACGCTCTTCCAGTTCCTGCTGACTTCTATTCCCATTTCCCTCTACCCCTTCCCAAAATTCCACACTCAAATTCAGCCCTTTCCTCTTCACTGCCATCCTCTCCCTCTTCTGTCCGTGCTGCTCCTAAGTGAGCCTCATGAGTCAGGTTGCTGTCGATGGGAACTGGTGAGATCTCCCACTGACTGGGCAGCAAGCAGTGGGGTGGGAAAGAGGGGCTCAGTGCGAGGACAGGTTGCTGGAGCAAGGCTGTGTAGGAATTTGTGGATCGTGATGATTTGGTATTCAATATGTTGGGAATGGGAAGTCAGGGATCAGTACAACACACAGCTGTTGGCAGTGGAGTTCTGGATGAATTGGTGTTTGTTTTTGGTTAGGAGTTTGGAAGAAAGTTTAAAAAAGGCCCGAGAGAAAACAAGTGGAAGTAACAAAAGCAGAGGTGTGGATTTCAGTGATCAGCGGGATGGAATGTGAAGGGGGGGAAAAGGGGTTGTATTCTAGTAGTAAAAGTATAACTTTATTACTGACTGAACTGATTCCTGAGATGAGGGGATTGTCCTATGAAGAGAGATTGAGTAGACTAGGCCTATATTCCCTGGAGTTTAGAAGAATGAGAGGTGATCTAACTGAAACATATAAAGTTTGATTTGATTTAGAGATACAGCACTGAAACAGGCCCTTCGGCCCACCGAGTCTGTGCTGACCATTAACCACCCATTTATACTAATCCTACACTAATCCCATATTCCTACCACATCCTCACCTGTCCCTATATTCCCCTACCTATACTAGGGGCAATTTATAATGGCCAATTTACCTATCAACCTGCAAGTCTTTTGGCTGTAGGAGGAAACCCACGCAGTCACAGGGAGAACTTGCAAATTCCACACAGGCAATACCCAGCATTGAACCCGGGTCGCTAGAGCTGTGAGGCTGCGGTGCTAACCACTGCACCACTGTGCTGCCCAAGTTCTTAAGGGGCTTGACAGGATAGATGCTGAGAAAGTGTTTTCCCTGGCTGAGACATCTAGAACACAGGGTCACAATCTCAGAATAAGGGGTTGGCCATTTAGGGCTGAGATGAGGGGAAATTTCTTCACTCAGAGAGTTGTGAATCTTTGGAATTCTCTACCATAGAGAGATCTGTGGATGCTCAGTCATTGAGTCTATTCAAGACAGAGCTTAATAGATCTTTGGGTATTAAGGGATATGGGGATAGTGCAGGAAGGTGGAGTTGAGGTAGAAAATCAGCCATGATCTTGTTGAATGGCAGAGCAGGCTCGAAGGTCCAAATGGCTACTCCAGCTCCTATTTCTTATGTTCTGAAGATTGGATTGAAGTTTGAACCTCAGCACAAGGCCAAACTGTAACCAAGTTTGCAAACAATTAGGGTTAGTCTGAGCAGACAGCCAGGGGCTAGATGGAATTGGGAGTTAGGGTGGATAGATTCGGTTTGGATGTTAAGCTGCTAGCAAGAGATGATCAAGATAGCTTCACTGTTGTTTCGTTGGAAGAAGTTCTAGACCAGGCCAACAGGCTGCCCAGAAATATAGTCACTGAACCAAGACTGCTGCTGGAGGGCTACAGCCCAGTGTCATCAGCGTACGCAGAGAAGCAGACTGCCTGCTGACAGAGGGTGTTTCGGAGACTTGATACAAAAGTGAAGGATAGAACCTTGGGCAAACTGGAGCGACCTAAGAAGTTATTACTAAGACTACAGCAGGTAATGATGGAATGAAGCTGAAACTTACAAAAATTTAAATAATTCATTACACGGAATTGAATACCTGACTATCTGTAACCTGTTCAGTGGAGTTAAAGGAGTTTGTCAGGACCTTCTGAAACTGGCTATTTCACAGCAAGCTATTCTTCACTGGGAATAGATCCCATTAGCCATCATGTGGCTGTTTATCCTTTTTATTCAGTAAGACAGTTTTAAGTTCATTCCACATTTCCTCCTGACAGAGGAAAGTTGGTTTTAGCTGTTTCCTCATTTCCTTTTTCAATCCTATTGGCATCCTGCTCCTAATGTTGACTTGAATCACATTCCTTTTTTATGTTCATTCACAGGATGTGGGTATCACTGGCAAGGCCAACATTTATTGCCCATCTCGAACTGTCCTTGAGAAGGTGGTGGTGAGCTGCTGCCTTGAATACAACAGAGTGGCTTGCTAGGCCATTTCAGAATCAACCACATTTGAGCCACACACAGGACAGATCAGGTAAGGACAGCAGATTTCCTTCCCTAAAGGACATTAGTGAACCAGATGGGTTTTTACAACAATCCAGTAGTTTCTTGGTCACCATTACCAGATTTTAGTTATATAACCAAATTTAAATTCCCCATCTGCCATGGTGGGATTGAACTTATATCTCTGGATCATAACTCTGGGTCTTTGTATTATTAGTCCAGTAAAGCTGCCACTATGCTATAATTCCCTTTTAATGTGATGTCAGACAGTGAATGTTAGAAACATAGAAAAATAGGAGCAGGAGTAGGCCATTCGGCCCTTTGAGTCTGCACCGCCATTCAATATGATCATGGCTGATCATCCAAACTCAGTACCCTGTTCCCGCTTGCTCCCCGTATCCCTTGATCCCTTTAGCCCTAAGAACTATATCTAACTCTTTCTTGAATATATTGAATGATTTAGCCTCAACTGCTTTCCATGGTAGAGAATTCCACTCTCTGGGTGAAGAAATCTCTCCTGATCTCAGTCCTAAATGGCTTACCCCTTATCCTTAGACTGTGACCCCTGGTCCTGGACTTCCCCTCCATCGGGAGCATCCTTCCTGCATCTAGTCTGTCCAATCCTGTTAGAATTTTGTAGGTTTCTATGAGATCCCCTCTCGTTCTTTTAAACTCTAACGAATACAAGCCTAATCGACCCAATCTCTCTTCATACTTCAGTCCTGCCATCCCAGGAATCAGTCTGGCGAACCTTCACTGCATTCCCTCCATAGCAAGAACATCCTTCCTCAGATAAGGAGACCAAAACTGCACACAATACTCCAGATATGGTCTCACCAAGGCCTTTATAATTGCAGCAAGACATCCTTGCTCCTCTACTCGAATCCTCTTGCTGTGAAGGCCAACATACTATTTGCCTTAATTGCCTGCTGTACCTGCATCCTTACTTTCAGCGACTGCTGCACAAGGACACCCAGGTCTCATTGCACCTCCCCCTTTCCCAGTCTATCGCCATTTAGATAATCTGCCTTTCTGTTTTTGCCACCAAAGTGGATAACCTCATATTTATCCACATTATAGTGCATCTGCCATGTATTTGCCCACTCTATATCTGTCCAAATCACACTGGAGCTTCTCTGCATCCTCCTCACAGCTCACACTCCCACCCAGCTTTGTGTCATCTGCAAACTTGGATATATTACATTTAATTCCCTCAACTATATCATTAATATATATTGTGAATAGCTGGAGTCCTAGCTCTGATCCCTGCGGTACCCCACTAGTCTCTGCCTGCCACTCAGAAAAAGACCCATTTATTCACACGCTTTGTTTCCTGTCTGCCAACCAGTTCTCTATCCATGTCAGTACCTTACCCCCAATCCCATGTACTCTAATTTTGCACGCTAATCTCTTATGTGGGACCTTATCAAAAGTCTTCTGAAAGTCCAAATACACCACATCCACTGGTTCTCCCTTATCTATTCTACCAGTTACATCCTCAAAAAATTCCAGTTGATTTGTGAAGGATGATTTCCCTTTCGTAAATCCATGTTGACTTTGTCTGATCCTGTCATTGTTTTCCAAGTGCTCTGCTATTACATCTTTTATAATGGACTCTAGCATTTTCCCCACTACTGATGTCAGGCTAACCAGTCTATAATTCCCTGTTTTCTCTCTACCTCCTTTTTTAAATAGTGGGGTGACATTAGCTACCCTCCAATCCATTGGAACTGTACTAGAGTCTATAGAATTTTGAAAAATGACCGGAAGTCATTCTACTATTTGTAGGGCCACTTCCTTATGTACTCTGGGATGTAGATTATCAGGCCCTGGGGATTTATCGGCCTTCAATTCTGTCAATTTCCCTAACACCATTTCCCTACTAATACTGATTTCATACAGTTCCTGCTTCTCACTAGACCCTATGTTCCCCAACATTTCAGGGAGGTAATGTGTCCTCCTTTGTGAAGCCAGAACCAAAGTATGTATTTAATTGGTCTGCCATTTCTTTGTTCCCCATTATAAATTCTCCCGTTTCTGATTGTAAGGGACCCACATTTGCTTTCACTAATCTTTTTCTCTTCACGTATCTATAGAAGCTTTTACAGTCAGTTTTTATGTTCTCTGCAAACTTACTCTCATACTCTATTTTCCCCTTCTTCATCAATCCCTTTGTCATTTGCTGAATTCTAAACTGCTCCCAATCCTCAGATTTGCTGCTTGTTCTGGCCATTTTATATTTCTCCTCCTTGGATCTAATGCTATCCTTAATTTCTTTTGTAAGCCACGGTTGAGCCACCCTTCCTGTTTTATTTTTGTGCCAGACAGGAATGAACTATTGTTGTAATTCATCCATGCACTCTTTAAATGCTAGCCATTGCCTATCGAATGTCAACCCTTTAAGTAATGTTCCCCAATCTATCTTGGCCAACTCACGCCTCATACTTCATCGTTTCCTTTATTTAGATTCAGGACCCTAGTCTCGGAATCAACTCTCTCACGCTCCATCTTAATCAAGAATTCTATCATGTTATGGTTGCTCTTCCCCAAGGGACCCCACACAACAAGATTGTTAACTAATCCTTTCTCATTACACAATACCCAGTCTAGGATGGCCTGTTCTCCAGTTGGTTCCTCAACGTATTGGTCCAAAAAATCATCACTTACGCACTCCAGAAATTCCTCCTCTACTGTATTATTGCTAATTGGGATTGCCTAATCTATATGTAGATTAAAATCACCCATAATTACAGTTGCACCCTTATTGCATGCATCTCTAATTTCCTGTTTTATACCATCCTGTACATCACCACTGCTGTTTGGGGGTCTATATACAACCCCCACCAACATTTTCTGCCCCTTGGTGTTTCTTAGTTCCACCAATACAGATTCCACATCAGGATTCACTGAGCTAATATCCTTCCTCACTATTGTATTGATTTCCTCTTTTATTAACAACGCTGCTCCACCTCCTTTCCTTTTTTGCCTGTTCTTTCTAAATATTGAATACCCCTGGATGTTCAGTTCCCATCCTTGGTCACCCTGCAGCCATGTCTCTGTAATCGCAACTATATCGGATCCATTTACATCTATTTATGCGGTTAATTCACCTACCTTATTGCGAATACTCCGCGCATTGAGACACAATGCCTTTGGGCTTGTCTTTTTAACATTCTTAGTCATCTTAGCATTATTTCGCACTTTGGCCCTATTTGTTTCTTGCCCTTGATTTCTATGCCTTCCCCTTTTGCCTTTTTGTTTACTGTCTTTCGATCTATCCTTGTTTCCTCCTCCTCAGTCTCCCCACTCAGGTTCCCATCCCCCTGCCATTCTAGTTTAAATCCTCCCCAACAGCCCTAGCAAATGCCCCTGTGAGACCATCGGTTCCAGTCCTGCCTGGGTGTAACCCGTCCCGCTTGTACAGGTCCCACCTTCCCCAGAACTGGTCTCAATATCCCAGGAATCTAAATCCCTCCCTCCTGCACCATTTCTCCAGCCATGCATTCGTCTGGTCTATTCTCCTGTTCCTATACTCACTAGCATGTGGCACAGGAAGTAATCCTGAGATTACTACCTTTGAGGTCCCGCTTTTTAATTTAGCTCCTAACTCCTTAAATTCATCTTGCAGGACCTCATCCCTTTATCTATCTATGTCGTTGGTACCGGCATGTACCACGACCACTGGCTATTCACCCTCCCCTTTCAGAATGTCCTGCAGCCGCTCTGAGACATCCTTGACCCTAGCACCAGGGAGGCCACATATCATCCTGGAGTCTCGTTTGCGGCCACAGAAATGCCTGTCTGGTCCCCTTACAATTGAATCTCCTATCACCGTGGCTCTCCCAGTCTTTTTCCGCCCCTGCTGTGCAGCAGAGCCATCCGTGGTGCCACGAACTTGGCTGTTGTTGCTTTCCCCTGGGAAGCCATTCCCCCCCAACAGTATCCAGAGTGGTATATCTGTTTGAGAGGGAGTTGGCCACAGGGGACTCCTGCACTACCTGCCTGCGCCTACTACTCTGCTTGGTGGTCACCCATACCTTTTCTGCCTGTGCAGCCATTACCTGTGAGCACCTGGCTAAACATGCTATCCACGACGTCTTCAGCATCGCGGATGCTCCAGTGAATCCACCCGCCACTCCAGCTCCGAAATGCGGGTAGCCAGTAGTTGCAGATGAATACACTTCCTGCACATGGTCGTCAGGGACACTGGAAGCGTCCCTGATTTCCCACATAGTGCAGGAGGAGCATATCATGGGTGCGAGCTCTCCTGCCATGACTTACTTTTAGATTACTGAGTTACTCCCTATAAAAAATACTAATTACAGTAGGGGCCTTGTTCTACTTCAAACAGTACCCACTCCAATCTAAAGTCCTTAATAAATTACACTAATTTAAAAAAACACACTTTAGTAGTACTCACCTTATCAATAATATGGTAAGTTTTGAGGCTTGTATTCCCATAGCAACTTTCACAACCTCAGGATGTCCCATAGAGCTTTACAGCCAATGAAGTACTTTTGAAGTGTAGTAATATAAAAAGCATGGCAGCCAATTTGCACACAGCAAGATACCAGAAATAGCAATGAGATAAGTAGAGGTGTGGAAAACAGTGAGGATGATATGAAGCACCTGCAACAGGACATAGTTAGGCTAGCAGAGTGGGCAGAAAGGTGGCAGATGGAATTTAATACTGACAAGTGTGAGGTGATGCATTTTGGCAGAAGGAAAAGGGAGAGGCAATATATACTTAATGGCACAGTTCTAAAGAGTGTGCAGGAACAGAGGGACCTGGGACTGAATGGGCATAGATCTTTGAAGGCAGCAGGACATATTGAGAGAGTGGTTAGTAAATCACAGAATTGTTACAGCGCAGGAAGAGGCCATTCGGCCCATCGTGTTTGTAATGGCTCTCCGAATGAGCAATTCACTTAGTGCCACTCCCCCGCCTTCTCCCCGCAACCTTGCACATTCTTCCTTTTATATAACAGTCTAAATCCCTTTTGAATGCTTTTCAATTGAACCTGCCTCCACCACACTCTCAGGCAGCGCATTCCAGACCTTAACCACTCACTGCGTAAAAAGTTTTTCCTCATGTCGCTTTTGCTTCTTTTACCAATGACTTTAAATCTGTGTCCTATTGTTCTCAATACTTTCACAAATGGGAAGTTTCTCTCTATCTACTCTGTTCAAATCCCTCATGAGTTTGAATACCTTTATCAAATCTCCTCTCAGTTTTCTTTTCTCCAAGGAAAATAGTCCTAACTTCTCCAATCTATCTTCATAACTGAAGTTCCTCATCCCTGGAACCATTCTCATGAATCTTTTCTACATTCTCTCCAATGCTTTCGCATCTTTCCTAAAGTGCGGCGACCAGAATTGGACACAATACTCCAGCTGAAGCCGAACTAGTGTCTTATACAAGTTCAATATAACTTTCTTGCTCTTGTACTCTATGCCCCTATTAATAAAGCCCAGGATACCGTATGCTTGATTAAACACCCTCCCAAACTATCCTGCCACCTTCAAAAACGTATGCACATATTCACCAAGATCCCTCTGCTCCTGCACCCCCTTTAAAATTGTTCACTTTATTTCATATTGTCTCTCCATGTTCTTCCTACCAAAATGAATCACTTCACATTTCTCCGCATTGAACTTCATCTGCCACCTGCCTGCCTATTCCATCAACTTGTCTATGTCCTTTTGAAGTTCTACACTATCCTCCTCACAGTTCACAATGCTTCCAGGTTTCGTGTCATTCGCAAATTTTGAAAGGTCTAGGTCATTAATATCAATCAGGAAAAGCAAGGGTCCCAATGCTCAGAATTTGGGATCTTGGGCTTCATAAATAGAGACATTGAGTACAAAAGCAAGGAAGTTATGCTGAACCTTTATAAAGCTGTGGTTAGACTCCAATTGAAGTATTGCGTCCCGTTCTGGTCACCACAATTCAGGAAGGATGTGAGGGTCTTTGAGAGGCTACAGAGGAGATTTACCTGAATGCTTGCAGGGATGGAAGATTTTCGTTAAAAGGTTCGGTTGGAAAAGCTGAGTTTGTTCTCCTTAGAACAAAGGAGATTGAGGGGAGATTTAATAGAAGTGTACAAGATTATGACCGGCTGAGATAAGTTAGACGAGGAAAAAGTGTTCCCATGAACAAATGGTACAAGGATTAGGGGACACAGATTTAAATTTTGGGATTAAAGATGCAGGGAGGAATATGAGGAAGCACTTATTTTATGCAGCGGATGGTAATGACCTGGAACTCGCTGTCCACAAGGGTGGTGGAAGCGGAGACGATCAATGACTTCAAGAGGAAGTTGTTGGGCACCAGACAGAAATAAAATAGTAGGGCTACATGGATCAAGGCAGGAATTGGGACTGGCTACATAGCTCTGTGGAGAGCTGCCATGGACTCGATGGCCTCCTCCTGTGCTAAAAATGACTCGATGGTGCTAACTGAGTAGATAATCTGGCTTGGTGATTTTGGTTGAGGCATAAATCCCTGTCAACAAACTCTGACTTGAAAGGTGGCGACATGATAAATATAAAACAGTTTGGGTTTTTTTTGCATGAAGCATACTAAAGGAGCCATAACTCAGAAATATTTTGCTGTGGCTCTGAAATGTCAGGATGGGACTGAGGTACTGCATGTAATGCAGCCTATCTGATTTAAATCGATTGGAGAAAAATGGGGTGGGGTGTGTTAGGGTTGTGTAATTCTCCTCCTCAGTATTTTATACCAACACAGAACAGATGAAAATATGCCCCTTTGTTTATTTTGTAATTGGACAAACAGAAAGGGAATGAAGAACCCATTTGCTCCAACTGT
Source organism: Heterodontus francisci (assembly GCF_036365525.1). Classification (NCBI taxonomy): domain Eukaryota; kingdom Metazoa; phylum Chordata; class Chondrichthyes; order Heterodontiformes; family Heterodontidae; genus Heterodontus; species Heterodontus francisci. The sequence goes on from NC_090377.1 coordinate 114,166,211, forward strand.
GAAGAAATGTGGGCAGCGACCTATGCTGCTCTGGTCATTGGTCCTCAAACGGATCATTTGGAAGAGTAAGAGGCGCTGTGCAGGGAGAGACTTTTGTCCAAATTGTTCCAATCTGCCATCTCCCAAATTCAATGGGTCAATGGAGAGTCTCTGGCCAGGTCAGGCCCATTCTCCTAACTGAGGCCAAGTGTGGGAGAGGAGAAAATGGAGATATATTTACCACGAAGAAGGGGTGCTGCAGTATTATTTCCCACTGAGTGTCACTAATATGCTTTGTATTATTCATTCTCAAGATGTTGGTATTTATTGCCCTGATAAGGTGATGCTTGGCCCCTTCAGATGGCAGTTAAGTGTCAACCACATTGATGAGTGTCACATATAGGCCAGAAGAACGGCACATCTCCTTCCCTAAAGGATCAGTTGGATTTTGGCAGCTGACAGCTTCAAGGCCACTTTTGCTCTTAGCGACTTTATATTTCCAAAATCTCAAATCTGAATTCAGATTCCCAAAGTGCCTTGGTGGGATTTGAGCTTGTGTTCTCTGGATTATGATTCCAGTTAAAAAAAAAATCACTGTGCTGGATAATATTCCAATGCAATGAATGGGAAAATGGAGCATCAAGTGCCAGCAACTGGCCGCTGCATAACTCTGTTTCACATTGGCAGTGTTGGCTGGGGTTTCTGTCCTCTGCATGTTGCTTCTTGCCGCATCCTTAACAATATTAGCTGGGCCCACAGTGACTCCAGATTTCTCAGCTGCTGCCTTAGGACACAGCCTGGGTAAATGACTGCAACTCAAAATGCCCACTCCCACCCTATTCTGAGTTTGTCCCAATTCTTCACTCGTTCCTTCAGCCCAGTGAGTTTGCTGCTGGTTCACTGTCCAGTAACTAATGAACCGAAACGTTCGATCCCCACTCCCTCCACCATGTTGTATCCAGTGGAACAAGCTTGCAGTGGGTGAATGCACCCTGTGGTACGATGTGAGACAGGCACTGAGCTCACAGCATTGAGGCCTGGTCTATGTTGAGTTAGTTGACCTCAGCCACACAGAGTTGGAAATATTACAATATTACAGTTGGCCTCACTGTCACTGGGCAGTGTAATAGGGCTGTGGGGAAGATCCGCTAGGGATTTCGAGTCCACTCTGCTATCTGATATCGTAAGTGTGGAGGTGAAGACGCCAGCTGTGAGGCCACTCACTGCTGAAATGCAGCACTTGGGAGATAGAATTTAACCACACCCACCCCTCCCCCAGCAGGCACAGTGCAGATGGCAGTTGTGATGGGGCAGGATGGGGGTCACACTGTGTTCCTGTTCTCCACCATTTTTACCTTTCTTAATTCAGGCATAGGAGGGCCCACTTCACTTGGGAAAATCACAGCCTGATGATATCATCAGCACCCCGACGGTATTTTAACTATTGGGCAGGGGAGCCCACGTATGGGGCCATCAGTGAGAGTTGCAGAGAGGCCAGAGGACGCCACAGTCAGTCTTAAAAATTAACTTTATCATGGAATCCATGTGGGCCAGGAGGAGCAGATGTTTCCCCATTGCCCCCCTCTCACAGGCTCCAACCACCCCTTCTGACCCCTTCCCTGTCCCCTCCTCCGCCATCCCAGCCCCCTCTCACCAGACCCAATCCTCCTCTCCACCCCAGCCTCAAATCCCCTCCCTCTCACTGACCCCTCCCCACCCAACACCTGCCAGATTCAGGCAGGAGACTATCCTGGGTTATTTAAATGAAGTCTGGGAGCTTACACAATGATACATACCACAATTTAAATTGGCCATTAAAAATTGCCCCTAGTGTAGGTAGGCGGTAGGAGAATGGTGGGGATGTGGTAGAGAATATGGGATTAATGTAGGATTAGTATAAATGGGTGGTTGTTGGTCGGCACAGACTCGGTGGGCCGAAGGGCCTGTTTCAGTGCTGTATCTCTAAATAAAAAATAAAAATCTCAGTTCTGTGACATGAGCAGCTGGTCTCCAGCTCATGCTGGTTTGGATGCCAAACGTGGATTGAGAATCACCTGGTGGGGAATCTCAGACACTTTGCCATTGCTCTTGTTTTTGTTCAGACTGGATCACCTAGTGAACAGCCCTTGGTACAAATGCTTCCCAACAGCTGAGGTTTTTCATCCCCAATGTTCTGTTTTCTCCTAAAGGCATACTCATAGTGCACTGTGGATTCCTCACCCAATCCATCCCCCACCTTCAGTCTGCTCTGGACAGTGAGTAATGGTGGCTACTGCAATTTGGGAGTCACAGCCCAGCTGGCCTTGTCCTTTGCCCAATATCCATACCTTTGGACTTCCAGCAGGAAGATCGCCGTCAGCATTCCCTCTGTCGGCCCTACTGAGATCAGGTAACACAGAGCAGGCCAGAATCCAAATCTGGGACTCTCCTGCTCTGAATGGCTTCATGTTGTGCTACACGGGGCATTTATCCAATGATTATGGGGAGAGGGGAAGGGGGCAGTGACTGACCACAGACCTGTGAGACCGAGATGAGTTTATTGTTGAAGTGAACATTCTCACAGGGATGGGTGCAGCAGTGCTGGACTAGGCCCCTGTGCGAGGATCTTAATTGAGCTTTCAACCAGGTGGCTTCGGGTTGCCAACTCTGGTTGAATGCAATCCTGGAGGTTCCATCATATGACCTCCCGCCTCCAATCACCACGCCCCCCACCCACCACCCAGTCAAACAGCCACATCTCCAATACTTTTGGAACTAATAAATCAAGGTGTTCAAAAGAAAATGAAAACACAACTTTTTATTAATGCCTCTGTGTTTTTATTCTCCAGGGTTTGCTCCTCGCAATATCCAGGAGGGGTTAATCTTTAATTCCTGGAGTGTGCAAGACAATCCTGGAGGGTTGGTAACCCAAAGGAGGCATCAGCTATCCCCCACCAGACATTCCTTCAACCGTCAACCCCACAGGTCCCAAACATTCAATCTAAAATGTCTGGATCCTGTGATTCTCACGGTCACTAACAATGATGTCCCCTCTGCAGAAGGCTACACCCTCAAGACCTTTGACCTGCCCATCCCCCGTCCCCCAGCTCCCAAATGCCTGCAGGAAGGTTCCGTCTGGCCGGAAGAGCTGGACCCTGTTGTTCCCGCTATCTCCCACCAGAATGTTCCCCTCGTGGTCCAGCGCCACGCCGCGCGGGTACCTGAAGTGGCCCAGGGCTGTGCCCTCGCAGCCAAACTTGCTGAGGAATCTCCCGGTCTTGTCAAAAATCTGGACGCGGTGGTTGCCACTGTCGCTGACCACCACCTGGTTCCGTGTGCCAATGGCCACATAGTGGGGCTGGTCCAGCTGGCCATCCCCCGTGCCCCGGCGGCCAAACTTACGGACAAAATGGCCATCCGGGGTGAAGAGCTGCAGGCGGTGGTTGTCCTTGTCGCAAACGTAGATGAGGCCGAGGCAATCAACAGCTACGCCCCAGGGGTAACTCAGCAGCCCGTCACTGGTGCCTTCGCGGCCAAAGGCCCGGATGAAGCGCCCCAAGCGGTCGAAAAGCTGCAGCCGGTGGTTGTAACGGTCAGCGATGATGATCCAGCCCTGGTTACTGACGGCGACACCAGCCAGGCAATCAAACTCCCCCTCACTGCTTCCATACGACCCAAAGCTGCGTAAGAAGCGGCCTCCTGTGTCAAATACCTATTTGAGAGAGTCACAAGTATCTGTAATCATTTGGTGGGGCTGGTGAAGGGGCTAACTACAACCAATAATCTCTCAATTAAAACAAGTTTTTTTTTAAAAAGATCACACACTGAAATAAAACTCTTCTCTGCGAGCTGAAGTGTCATGCACATGTCATGAATCGCAACATTCCTGCGACCAACTCAAAGATACTGGGCTCACTGTTTATACTAGAGAAGCGAGGCTCATTGTGTAAAAGAACATAACATAAGAAATAGGAGCAGGAGTCGGCCATTCGGCCTGTCGAGCCTGCTCCGCCATTCAATAAGATTATGGCTGATCTGATTGTGGCTTCAACTCCATTTTCCTGCCGGCCCCCCAGAACTCTGACTCCCTCGTAGATCAACAATCTAACTCAGCTTTGAATATATTCAATAACCCAGCCTCCACTGCTCTCTGGGTAGAGAATTCCAAACATTAACGACCCTCCAAGAATAGAAATTCCTCCTCATCTCCGTCTTAAATTGGTGACCCCTTATTTTGAAACTCTGCCCCCAGTTCCAGATTCCCCCACAAGAGGAAACATCCTCTCAGCAACTACTCTGTCAAGGCCCCTCGAATCTTATATGTTTCAATAAGATCACCTCTCATTCTTCTAAACTCCAATGGGTATTGGCCAAACCTGCTCAACCTTTCCTCATAAGATAACCCCTTCATCCCAGGAATCAGCCAAGTGAACATTTTCTGAACTGCCTCCAATGCAAGTATATCACTCCTTAAGTAAGGAAACCAAAATGTACACAGTACTCTAGATGTGGTCTCACCAATACCCTGTACAGTTGTAGCAGGACTTCCCTACTTTTATACTCCATCCCCCTTGCAATAAAGGCCAGCATTCCTAATTATTTGCTGTTCCGACATGCTAACTTTTTGTAATTCATGTGCAAGGACATCCAGATCCCCCTGCACAGCAGCATTCTGCAGTCTCTGTGTAAATAATACTCTGCTTTTCTATTCTTCCTGCCAAACTGGGCAACCTCACATTTTCCCAAATAATACTCCAACTGCCAAATTTTTGCCCACTCACTTAACGTATCTATATCCCTTTGCAGACACTTTGTGTCCTCCTCACAACTTGCTTTCCTACCTGTCTTTGTATAATCTGCAAATTTGGCTACAATACACTCGGTCCCTTCATCCAAGTCATTAATACAGATTGTCAATATTTGAGGCCCCAGCACTGATCCCTGTGGCACTCCATGAGATATAGTTTGCCAACCTGAAAATGCCCATTTATCCTGACTCTCTGTTTCCTGTTGGTTATCCATGCTAATATATTACCCCCAACACCATGAGCTCTTATCTTGTGGAGTAATCTTTTATGTGGGCACCTTATCAAATGCCTTTTTAAAATCAAAATAGACTTCATCTACTGGTTCCCCTTTATCCACCCTGCTTGTTACATCCTCAAAGAACTTTAATATGTTGACTCTGCCTGATTACATTATGATTTTCGAAATGTCCTGCTGCTACTTCCTTAATAATGGATTCCAGCATTTTCCCAATGACAGATATTAGGCTAACTGGCCTATAGTTTCCTGCTTTTTGTCTCCCTCCTTTCTTGAATAGAGTTGTTACATTTGCAATTTTCCAATCTGTTTGGACGTTTCCAGAATCTAGGGAATTTTGAAAGATTACAACCAATGCATCCACTATCTCTGCAGCCACTTCTTTTAAGACCCAAGGATGCAGGCCATCAGGTCCGGGAGACTTGTCTGCCTTTAGTCTCATTAGTTTTTCAGTACTTTTTCTCTAGTGATAGTGATTGTTTTAAGCTTCTCCCTCCCTTTTGCCTCTTGATTTTCTACTATTCTTGGGATGCTATTCGTGTCTTCTACTGTGAAGACAGATACAAAATACCTGTTCAAAGTCTCTGTCATTTACTTGTTTTCCATTATTAATTTCACAGTCTCATCCTCGAAGGAACCAACATTTACTTGAGCTACTCTCTTTCTTATTATATGCTATAGATTCTGGGCGAAGTTTACACTATAGATACTGGATTCACTGTGTATACCATAGATTCTGGAGTCACAGTGTATACTATAGATACTGGGCTCACTGTGTGTACTATAGATACCGGGCTCACTGTGTATACCATAAATACTGGATTCACTGTGTATACTATAGATACTGGCCTCGTGTGTACTATACATACTAGATTCACTGACTATACTATAGATACTGGGCTCACTGTGTGTACTATAGATACTGGGCTCACTGTGTGTATAGATACTGGGCTCATTAAATATACCAGAGACACTGACCTCACTGTGTACAATAGATACTGGGCTCACTCTGTGTACTGTAGATACTGGGCTGACTTAGTGTATTATAGGTACTCCATTCACTGTGTATACTATAGATACTGGGCTCACTGTGTACACTATAAGTGCTGCGCACACTGTACTATAGATACTACATTCACTGTGTGTACTACAGATATTAGGCTCACTGTGTGTACTTTAGATACGAAGCTCACAGTATATGCAATAGATAGTGGGCTTACTCTGTGCACTGTAGATATTGGGCTCATTGAGTATACTATTGATATTGGGCTCACTGTGTGTACTATAGATACTAAGTTCACATAGTGTACACTATAGATACTGGGCAAACTCTGTGTACTCTAGATACTGGGGTCACTGCTTGTGCTATCAATAATGGGCTCACTGAAAAAACAGTAGATACTGGGCTCACGGTGTACACAATAGATATGGGGCTCACTGAATATGCGATTGGTCCTGGGCTCACTCTATGTACGATAGATACTGGGCTCACTGTGTGTACTATAGATATTGGGCTCACTGTGTATACAATAGATACTGGGCTCATTGTGTGTACTATAGATACTGGGCTCACTGTGTATACAATAGATATTGGGCTCACTGTGTGTACTATAGATACTGGGCTCACTGTGTATACAATAGATATTGGGCTCACTGTGTACTATAGATACTGGACTCACTGTGTATACTATAGATACTGGGCTCACTGTGTGTATTATAGATATTGGGCTCACTGTGTATACAATAGATACTGGGCTCACTGTGTATACTATAGATACTGGGATCACTGTGTTTAATATAGATACTGGACTCACTGTATACTATAGATACTGGACTCACTGTGTATTATAGATACTGGGCTCACTGTGTATACTATAGATACTGGGATCACTGTGTTTAATATAGATACTGGACTCACTGTATACTATAGATACTGGACTCACTGTGTGTATTATAGATACTGGGCTCACTGTGTTTACTATAGATACTGGGCTCACTGTGTATACTACAGATACTGGGCTCATTGTGTTTACTATAGATACTGGGCTCACTGTGTATACTATAGATACTGGACTCATTGTGTATGCTATAGGTACTGGGCGCACTGTGTTTACTATAGATACTGGGCTCAATGTGTGTATTATAGATACTGGACTCACTGTGTATACTACAGATACTGGACTCACTGTGTTTACTATAGTTACTGGACTCACTGTGTATGCTATAGGTACTGGGCTCACTGTGTGTACTACAGATACTGGACTCACTGTGTTTACTATAGATACTGGGCTCACTGTGTGTACTATAGATATGGGGCTCACTGTGTATACTATAGATACGGGGCTCACTGTGTATGCTATAGGTACTGGGCGCACTGTGTTTACTATAGATACTGGGCTCAATGTGTGTATTATAGATACTGGACTCACTGTGTATACTACAGATACTGGACTCACTGTGTTTACTATAGATACTGGGCTCACTGTGTTTACTATAGATATGGGGCTCACTGTGTATACTATAGATACGGGGCTCACTGTGTGTACTGTAGATACTGGACTCACTGTGTATACTATAGATACTGGGCTCACTGTGTGTATTATAGATATTGGGCTCACTGTGTATACAATAGATACTGGGCTCACTGTGTATACTATAGATACTGGGATCACTGTGTTTAATATAGATACTGGACTCACTGTATACTATAGATACTGGACTCACTGTGTATTATAGATACTGGGCTCACTGTGTATACTATAGATACTGGGATCACTGTGTTTAATATAGATACTGGACTCACTGTATACTATAGATACTGGACTCACTGTGTGTATTATAGATACTGGGCTCACTGTGTTTACTATAGATACTGGGCTCACTGTGTATACTACAGATACTGGGCTCATTGTGTTTACTATAGATACTGGGCTCACTGTGTATACTATAGATACTGGACTCATTGTGTATGCTATAGGTACTGGGCGCACTGTGTTTACTATAGATACTGGGCTCAATGTGTGTATTATAGATACTGGACTCACTGTGTATACTACAGATACTGGACTCACTGTGTTTACTATAGTTACTGGACTCACTGTGTATGCTATAGGTACTGGGCTCACTGTGTGTACTACAGATACTGGACTCACTGTGTTTACTATAGATACTGGGCTCACTGTGTGTACTATAGATATGGGGCTCACTGTGTATACTATAGATACGGGGCTCACTGTGTATGCTATAGGTACTGGGCGCACTGTGTTTACTATAGATACTGGGCTCAATGTGTGTATTATAGATACTGGACTCACTGTGTATACTACAGATACTGGACTCACTGTGTTTACTATAGATACTGGGCTCACTGTGTTTACTATAGATATGGGGCTCACTGTGTATACTATAGATACGGGGCTCACTGTGTGTACTGTAGATACTGGATTCACTGTGTATACTATAGATACTGGGCTCACTGTGTATACTACAGATACTGGGCTCATTGTGTTTACTATAGATACTGGGCTCACTGTGTATACTATAGATACTGGACTCATTGTGTATGCTATAGGTACTGGGCGCACTGTGTTTACTATAGATACTGGGCTCAATGTGTGTATTATAGATACTGGACTCACTGTGTATACTACAGATACTGGACTCACTGTGTTTACTATAGTTACTGGACTCACTGTGTATGCTATAGGTACTGGGCGCACTGTGTTTACTACAGATACTGGACTCACTGTGTTTACTATAGATACTGGGCTCACTGTGTGTACTATAGATATGGGGCTCACTGTGTATACTATAGATACGGGGCTCACTGTGTATGCTATAGGTACTGGGCGCACTGTGTTTACTATAGATACTGGGCTCAATGTGTGTATTATAGATACTGGACTCACTGTGTATACTACAGATACTGGACTCACTGTGTTTACTATAGATACTGGGCTCACTGTGTGTACTATAGATATGGGGCTCACTGTGTATACTATAGATACGGGGCTCACTGTGTGTACTGTAGATACTGGATTCACTGTGTATACTATAGATATGGGGCTCACTGTGTATACTATAGATACTGGGCTCACTGTGTATGCTATAGATACTGGGCTCACTGTGTATACTATAGATACTGGGCTCACTGTGTATGCCATGGATACTGGCCTCACTGTCTATACTATAGATTCTGGGCTCACTGTGTATGCGATAGATACTGGGCTCACTGTGTATGCTATGGATACTGGGCTCTCTCTGTATGCTATAGATACCGGCTCACTGTGTGTACTATAGATACTGGGCTCACTGTGTGTACTGTAGATACTGGGCTCACTGTGTATATCATAGATACTGGGCTCACTGTGTGTACTACAGATACCGGAGTCATTGTGTGTACTCTCGATACTGGGCTCACTGTGTATGCTATAGATACTGGGCTCACTGTGTATGCTCTAGATACTGGAGTCACTGTGTTTACTATAGATACCGGGCTCACTGTGCATGCTATAGCTACTGGGCTCACAGTGTGTATTCTAGATACTGGGCTCACTGTGTGTATTATAGATACTGGAGTCATTGTGTATACTATAGATACTCTACTCACTGTCTGTGCTATAGATACTGGACTCATTGTGTGTCCTATAGATACTGGACTCACTGTGTATGCTATAGATACTGGGCTCACTGTGTGTACTATAGATACTGGGCTCACTGTCTATACTGTGTGTGCTACTGGGCTCACTGTGTGTAATATCGATACTGGACTCATTGTGTGTACTGTAGATACTGGGCTCACTGTCTGTGCTATAGATACTGGACTCACTGTCTGTGCTATAGATACTGGACTCATTGTGTGTAATTCTAGATACTGGACTCACTGTCCATTCTGTGTGTACTATAGATACTGGGCTCACTGTGTGTACTATAGATACTGGGCTCACTGTCTATACTGTGTGTGCTACTGGGCTCACTGTGTGTAATATCGATACTGGACTCATTGTGTGTACTGTAGATACTGGGCTCACTGTCTGTGCTATAGATACTGGACTCACTGTCTGTGCTATAGATACTGGACTCATTGTGTGTAATTCTAGATACTGGACTCACTGTCCATTCTGTGTGTACTATAGATACTGGGCTCACTGTGTGTGCTATAGATACTGGACTCATTGTGTGTAATTCTAGATACTGGACTCACTGTCTATTCTATGTATACTATAGATACTGGACTCACTGTCTGTGCTATAGATACTGGACTCACTGTCTATTCTGTGTATGCTATAGATACTGGGCTCACTGTCTATACTGTGTGTACTATAGATACTGGACTCACTGTCTGTGCTATAGATACTGGACTCATTGTGTGTAATTCTAGATACTGGACTCACTGTCTATTCTGTGTATGCAATAGATACTGGGCTCACTGTCTATACTGTGTGTACTATAGATACTGGGCTCACTGTCTGTGCTATAGATACTGGACTCACTGTCTATTCTGTGTATGCTATAGATACTGGGCTCACTGTCTATACTGTGTGTACTATAGATACTGGGCTCACTGTCTGTGCTATAGATACTGGACTCATTGTGTGTAATTCTAGATACTGGGCTCTGTCTATACTGTGTGTACTATAGATACTGGGCTCACTGTGTGTAATATCGATTCTGGACTCATTGTGTATGCTCTCGATACTGGGCTCACTGTGTGTCCTATAGATACTGGACTCACTGTGTATGCTATAGATACTGGGCTCACTGTCTATTCTGTGTGTACTATAGATACTGGACTCACTGTCAGTTCTGTGTGTACTATAGATACTGGGCTCACTGTCTATACTGTGTGTGCTACTGGGCTCACTGTGTGTAATATCGATACTGGACTCATTGTGTATTCTCTCGATACTGGACTCACAGTGTGTCCTATAGATACTGGACTCACTGTGTGTACTGTAGATACTGGGCTCACTGTATGTACTATAGATACTGGGCTCACAGTGTGTATTATAGATACTGGGCTCAGTGTGTGTATTATAGATACTGGAGTCACTGTGTATACTACAGATACTGGGCTCACTGTGCGTACTGTAGATATTGGGCTCACTGTGTGTACTGTAGATACTGGGCTCACTGTGTATGCTATAGATACTGGGCTCACTGTGTATGCTATAGATACTGGGCTCACTGTGTGTAGTATAGATACTGGACTCACTTTCTATACTGTGTGTAGTATAGATACTGGGCTCACTGTGTGTACTATAGACACTGGACTCACTGTCTGTGCTATAGATACTGGACTCATTGTGTGTAATTCTAGATAATGGACTCACTGTCTATTCTGTGTGTACTATAGATACTGGGCTCACTGTCTATACTGTGTGTGCTACTGGGCTCACTGTGTGTAATATCGATTCTGGACTCATTGTGTATGCTCTCGATACTGGACTCACAGTGTGTCCTATAGATACTGGACTCACTGTGTGTACTATAGATACTGGGCTCAGTGTGTGTATTATAGATACTGGGCTCACTGTCTATTCTGTGTGTACTATAGATACTGGACTCACTGTCTATTCTGTGTGTACTATAGATACTGGACTCACTGTCAGTTCTGTGTGTACTATAGATACTGGGCTCACTGTCTATACTGTGTGTGCTACTGGGCTCACTGTGTGTAATATCGATACTGGACTCATTGTGTATTCTCTCGATATTGGACTCACAGTGTGTCCTATAGATACTGGACTCACTGTGTGTACTGTAGATACTGGGCTCAGTGTGTGTATTATAGATACTGGAGTCACTGTGTATACTACAGATACTGGGCTCACGGTGCGTACTGTAGATATTGGGCTCACTGTGTGTACTGTAGATACTGGGCTCACTGTGTATGCTATAGATACTGGGCTCACTGTATGTACTATAGATACTGGGCTCACAGTGTGTATTATAGATACTGGGCTCAGTGTGTGTATTATAGATACTGGAGTCACTGTGTATACTACAGATACTGGGCTCACTGTGCGTACTGTAGATATTGGGCTCACTGTGTGTACTGTAGATACTGGGCTCACTGTGTATGCTATAGATACTGGGCTCACTGTGTATGCTATAGATACTGGGCTCACTGTGTGTACTACAGATACCGGAGTCATTGTGTGTACTCTAGATACTGGGCTCACTGTGTGTAGTATAGATACTGGACTCACTTTCTATACTGTGTGTAGTATAGATACTGGGCTCACTGTGTGTACTATAGATACTGGGCTCACTGTGTTTACTTTAGATACTGGGCTCACTGTGTGTACTATAGATACTGGGCTCACTGTGTATGCTATAGATACTGGGCTCACTTTGTGTAATATAGATACTGGGCTCACTGTGTGTACTATAGATACTGGGCTCACTGTGTTTACTTTAGATACTGGGCTCGCTGTGTTTACTATAGATACTGGGCTCACAGTGTATGCTATAGATACTGGGCTCACTGTGTGTACTACAGATACTGGGCTCAGTGTGTGTATTATAGATACTGGGCTCACTTTGTGTAATATAGATACTGGACTCATTGTGTATGCTCTAGATACTGGACTCACTGTATGTCCTATAGATACAGGACTCACTGTGCGTACTATAGATACTGGGCTCACAGTGTATGCTATAGATACTGGGCTCACTGTGTGTACTACAGATACTGGGCTCAGTGTGTGTATTATAGATACAGGGCTCACTTTGTGTACTATAGATATGGAGTCACTGTGTATACTATAGATACTGGGCTCACAGTGTATGCTATAGATACTGGAGTCACTGTGTGTACTATAGATACTGGGCTCACTGTGTGTACTATAGATACTGGGCTCACTGTGTTTACTTTAGATACTGGGCTCACTGTGTGTACTATAGATACTGGGCTCACTGTGTGTACTATAGATACTGGGCTCACTGTGTTTACTTTAGATACTGGGCTCACTGTGTGTACTATAGATACTGGGCTCACTGTGTGTACTACAGATACTGGGCTCAGTGTGTGTATTATAGATACAGGGCTCACTTTGTGTACTATAGATATGGAGTCACTGTGTATACTATAGATACTGGGCTCACAGTGTATGCTATAGATACTGGAGTCACTGTGTGTACTATAGATACTGGGCTCACTGTGTGTACTATAGATACTGGGCTCACTGTGTTTACTTTAGATACTGGGCTCACTGTGTGTACTATAGATACTGGGCTCACTTTGTGTAATATAGATACTGGACTCATTGTGTGTCCTATAGATACAGGACTCACTGTGCGTACTATAGATATTGGGCTCGCTGTGTTTACTATAGATACTGGGCTCACAGTGTATGCTATAGATACTGCGCTCACTGTGTGTACTACAGATACTGGGCTCAGTGTGTATGCTCTAGATACTGGACTCACTGTATGTCCTATAGATACAGGACTCACTGTGCGTACTATAGATACTGGGCTCACAGTGTATGCTATAGATACTGGGCTCACTGTGTGTACTACAGATACTGGGCTCAGTGTGTGTATTATAGATACAGGGCTCACTTTGTGTACTATAGATATGGAGTCACTGTGTATACTATAGATACTGGGCTCACAGTGTATGCTATAGATACTGGAGTCACTGTGTGTACTATAGATACTGGACTCATTGTGTGTAATTCTAGATACTGGACTCACTGTCAGTTCTGTGTGTACTATAGATACTGGGCTCACTGTGTATGCTATAGATACTGGAGTCACTATGTATACTATAGATACTGGACTCATTGTGTGTACTATAGATACTGGGCTCACTGTGTGTACTACAGATACTGGGCTCAGTGTGTGTATTATAGATACAGGGCTCACTTTGTGTACTATAGATATGGAGTCACTGTGTATACTATAGATACTGGGCTCACAGTGTATGCTATAGATACTGGAGTCACTGTGTGTACTATAGATACTGGACTCATTGTGTGTAATTCTAGATACTGGACTCACTGTCAGTTCTGTGTGTACTATAGATACTGGGCTCACTGTGTATGCTATAGATACTGGAGTCACTATGTATACTATAGATACTGGACTCATTGTGTGTACTATAGATACTGGGCTCACTGTGTATACTATAGATACTGGACTCATTGTGTGTACTATAGATACTGGGCTCACTTTGTGTACTATAGATACTGGACTCATTGTGTGTACTATAGATACTGGGCTCACTGTGTATACTATAGATACTGGACTCATTGTGTGTACTATAGATACTGGGCTCACTGTGTATGCTATAGATACTGGAGTCACTATGTATACTATAGATACTGGACTCATTGTGTGTACTATAGATACTGGGCTCACTGTGTGTACTATAGATACTGGGCTCACTGTGTTTGCTATAGATACTGGGCTCACAGTATGTATTATAGATACTGGAGTCACTGTGTATACTACAGATACCGGAGTCATTGTGTGTACTCTAGATACTCTGCTCACTGTGTGTAGTATAGATACTGGACTCACTTTCTATACTGTGTTTACTTTAGATACTGGGCTCACTGTGTGTCCTATAGATACAGGACTCACTGTGCGTACTGTAGATATTGGGCTCGCTGTGTTTACTATAGATACTGGGCTCACAGTGTATGCTATAGATACTGGGCTCACTGTGTGTACTACAGATACTGGGCTCAGTGTGTGTATTATAGATACTGGGCTCACTGTGTGTACTATAGATACTGGAGTCACTGTGTATACTATAGATACTGGGCTCACTGTGCGTACTGTAGATATTGGGCTCACTGTATGTACTATAGATACTGGGCTCACTGTGTGTATTATAGATACTGGGCTCACTGTGTGTACTATAGATACTGGGCTCACTGTGTGTACTGTAGATATTGGGCTCACTGTATGTACTATAGATACTGGGCTCACTGTGTTTGCTATAGATACTGGGCTCACAGTGTGTATTATAGATACTGGGCTCACTGTGTGTACTATAGATACTGGGCTCACTGTGTGTACTGTAGATATTGGGCTCACTGTATGTACTATAGATACTGGGCTCACTGTGTTTGCTATAGATACTGGGCTCACTGTGTGTACTATAGATACTGGGCTCACTGTGTGTACTGTAGATATTGGGCTCACTGTATGTACTATAGATACTGGGCTCACTGTGTTTGCTATAGATACTGGGCTCACAGTGTATTATAGATACTGGGCTCACTGTATGTACTATAGATACTGGGCTCACTGTGTTTGCTATTGATACTGGGCTCACAGTGTGTATTATAGATACTGGGCTCACTGTGTATGCTATTGATACTGGGCTCACTGTGTGTACTATAGATACTGGGCTCAGTGTGCGTACTGTAGATACTGGAGTCACTATGTATACTATAGATACTGGGCTCACTGTGTTTGCTATAGATACTGGGCTCACAGTGTGTATTATAGATACTGGGCTCACAGTGTGTATTATAGAGACTGGGCTCACTGTGTATGCTCTAGATACTGGGCTCACTGTGTGTACTGTAGATATTGGGCTCACTGTGTGTACTATAGATACTGGGCTCACTGTGTGTACTGTAGATACTGGGCTCACTGTGCGTACTGTAGATTCTGGGCTCACTGTGTATACTATAGATACCGGTTCAATGTGTGTACTACAGATACTGGACTGAGGACTATCAATTCCCAGTTACCTCTGAATTGCAAATATCAGGTTCTGTGGTCATTATTTGTAGCCTGACCCTCAATTCTACATATACTTAAGAACATAAGAACTTAAGAACTAGTAGGGGGAGTTAACATTATGGTTGCTCGAGTGAGCTCCACCATTCAATAAGATCATGGCAGATCTTTTACTTCATCTCCACTTACCCACCTTATCCTTGTACTTGACTGATTTCGGTTTATAGGTTGGTAGTTGACAGAACATGTCATTGACATCGTACCTGAACTCTGTGATTACTGCTGTCTGCCACCACCAAGTCACCTTCTGGGGTCACAGCCACCCCTCTTGGCCAGGTGAAATGACCCAGGTCACTTCCTTTTGATCCTATTTTGCATTTCATGCGCCCTTTCTCTTGATAGTGGAGCAGGAGACTGTGACCAGTCATTCGGAAACCCCGCAGATGGTTGCCAGTGTCCAGCTGTTCAATCACTAGAGTGTGGGAGTCCGTGAGGCCTAACATGTTTGACCTTTGCCCTTCCTGTGTCCTTGAGGTTAACATGTTAGTGGATGTCTTAGGCAGGAGGCTGGATGTTATAGCCGGTGGGGGATACATTTCAAAGCTGTTTGGCGTTGAAGTGAGGCATGGATAAGACCTCTGAACTTGATGTCTGGATAAACTGGAAGAGATGAGCGGTGATGTTGTTGAGTCTTTTGTAACCCAGGATACAGTTCCGAAATTAACAACATTAGAGTAGAGAGCAGCGCTGGGCACGAACGTGAGAACTTGTGGCCGCTCCCGTTCCAGCTTCTCCAACTGCCTGATCTGGTTGATCAGCTCTTTGGACTGCTTCTGCAGTTGCCAGAGTTCAGTACCCAGGAGGCTGCCACTGTCAGCTAACCTGCTGTCAACACAGTCACAGTGGCTGGTTACAGTGGCCAACCCAAGCTCCAGTTCCTCCTGCTTTCTCCAAAGAGTCCTGTGCGCGCTCTGTACCAAGCTGCCCACCTCCAGAATCAACACACGCTCCCGTTCCTTTAGCTCGGCAATGTACTGCTCCACGTTGCGGCTGATCTCGGCTCGCACCGCCTCTCCATTCTCCTTCAGTGTCACAGACCTCCACTCCAGTGTCTCGAGGGCACCAGAGAGCTTGGGGATGGACCTTCTCAACTGGGACACCAAACTCCTGAGCTCCAGCCGCAGCCGTTCCACATGTAAGTGATGGCAGGAATGGCAGAGCTGCTCCTGGCAATGGTGGCACAAGGCCAGCTCCTTCTTCAGGCCGCATAAGCCACAGGTAAGGATCCCATCATTGGCCTGGCTGGTGATTTGCCCCATGGGGATGTCCAGAAAGGCAAGAATGGTTCTGTTGCTTGGGAACCCAGCGACGCCTTCTCGGGGGATCCTGTGGACCGTCCGACACTCGGGGCATTTCACCTTCTGGCGGTCTTGGTCCGCCAGGCCGTTCAAGCAGGGATCCTGGCAGAAGGTGTGCTGGCAAGGCAGGAGCTTGGGCCTGGTGTAACGCTCTAGGCAAACCGAGCAGGTCAGCAGCTGCTCAACCAGTAGACGGTTCATTTCCTGCTCTTTGCAGCCTGCAGATAATAAAAGCCGAGTTATAGCATCTTTCCCTCCTCCGCATTGTAACTCCACCACCCATTGAACTGCAAGGGTCAGGAGGCATCCAGAAAAGAGTTCTGATTGAACTGATCTCTTCCAGGTCAATGACTGAGGCCTGTATTTGACCTCAGCACCTTCAGGCCTGGCCAGGGAACCGCCAGAGTTCCTACACCTGATTGTACAGGTGTATACATCAGCTGACAATATCCTCTCAAAACCCCTTCAATTCAAGCCTTCTGTATCAACATGCTCTCCTCCCCTCTCGGTTTTAATTGCATCTCTTCTGCTGGTGCTCTTTTATCCCCAACCCCAAAGCACTGCTCCCAGCTGCAACCCTTTTCATTCAGTGCCTTCTTCTGTTCTGTATTATTCCCATACATTCCACCTTCCCCTTCCGTCATTCCCATCCAACCCCCTTCCGTCTCCCTTCATTTCCATCCATTCCTCTTTCCCAATCCCTTTTATTCCCACCCTTTCCTCCTTCCCTTGCACTTTACTCCCATCAATTTCCCCTTCCCTCCCCCCTTCAGTCCCATCCATTCCCTCTCCCCTCTTCCCATATTCCTATCCATCCATCCACACCAATTCTATGCTCCGGCAATACTGTTTCAGGGTGGAACACAGTCGGTAGGTTGTGTGGGAATGGTCAGACATGGGAAGAGATTCAAGTCCTAGGCAGATTTAGCCTTTATCAAAAAAAAACTAACCGGACAAAGGATGGAGAGATCAGCTTCCTCAGGATTGAGTGAAACTGAGGAATTGTTGAAGGAGGACCAATGTTGAATTGGATTGAAAGAGTGAAGGACATCACAGTTCCGAGGCATACAACCCAGAAACCCGAGGCACTATTGGAGGGTGGAGGACTTGACAGACCTGACAGAAATAAAACTTTATGTTGATCCAGCTTCAGTAAAGAAAATCTGGAGTAAAACCTAACCGGAATGGTCCCATCCTCTGGCATCCTGGGTTCTCGCTGCCTGAAGCAGGAATTAAGGGAAGAAATGGTAAAACGGAATTGTCCGTTGGCCAGGAATGTGCAGCTCATTAATTTTCCATTGGCATTCACAGGAAATGCAAAGATGAATCTTCCAATCTCAATGCTAAAGCATCTGTACAGGAGTAAAACAAGCTTTCAAACAAAATATTTGTTCCCAGCTGGTGGGCGACTCTCACAAGGCTTTGAGAACGTGAGGGTTATGAGTTCTTTGTGCAACTGGGTGGCTTCAGAGTCCACTTGCGAATAGCACTGTGGGACTGGTGTCACATGTAGGCCAGACCATTTGGAGTGGCGTATTCCCTTCCCTACAGGATGCTAATGAACCAGTTGGGTTTTTACAACAATCTGACAGATTTCAAGGTCATTCTATCTGGTGCCAGCCAAGGAATTACCAAATTGCTGCCCTCCTCTAAGCTTCTGTGAAGCTCTGGACCAATGCAGCTTTGCAATAACTGCAGGTATGATGCTAACTCAAACACTTCAGCTTCACATAAACTATATAGAACCTACAGCACATCAACAGGCCACTCAGCTCAACTGGTCTATACCTGTTCTTATACACCACACAAGCCTCCTCCCATTCTACTACCTTATCCCATCCTGCCCATATTTCCTTCTATTGCCTTCACCCTCATGTTCTTACCTAGGTTCCCATTAAATGCTTTAATGTTCTCTGCTTCAGTCTCTCCCTGTGACAGCGAGTTCCACATTCTCACCACACTCTGTGTAACGAAATTCCTCCTAGCTTCTTTGATCTGTTAGTGACTATCGTATATTTATGCTCCCTTATGCTGTGATCACCCACAAGAGGAAACAGTTTCTCCATGTCCACTCAGTTGAACCCCTTTGTAATTTTGAAGGTCTCTGTTAGGTCTCCTGTCTGTCCTTTCTTTCCCATAGAAAAGAGCTCCAGCCTGGTCAACCTTTAAATTTGGTGCTCACAACTTCCACAGATTTGTGTGTGACTGCCACACGGGCACTGTTCGGGGCTGTTGCTGTATCAGTCCACACAGCACAGTCGGGCACAGACCCATAGATCTTGCACCACAGAAGGAGACAATTCAGTCTGTCGGTCCAGCAAAGCCTCGATTTTAAAATTCCCATCCTTGTTTACAAATTCCTCTGCAGCCTCCCCCCTCCCTATCTCGGTAACCTCCTCCAGCCCCTCAACCCTCCGAGATATCTGCGCTCCTCTAGTTCTGACCTCTTGAACATCCCAGATTTCAACTGCTCCACCATTGGTGGCTGTGCCTTCAGTTGCCTCGGCCCCAAGCTCTGGAATTCCCTCCCTAAACCTCTTCGCCTCTCTACCTCGCTATCCTCCTTTAAGATGTTCCTTAAACCTACCTCTTTGACCAAGGTTTTGGTCATCTGCCCTAATACCTCCTTTTGTGGCTCAGTGTCAAATTTTGTCTGATAACGCTCCCGTGAAGCACTTTGCGATGTTTTACACGTATAAAGGCGCTATATAAATGCAAGTCGTAGTTGCTTTCCCCCATCTGGAATCAGCAAATATTAGTCACTGGCATCTTTACAAGAGCAGCATGAGGAGGGTGAGATATTTCCTGGAGGTGTCATGTGCACCATTTGGGTGCAATGGTATAGCGGTTATCTTACTGGACTAGTGACCCAGAGACCTGGACTAAATCCAGAGAACATGAAATCAAATTTGAATTCAGTTTTTAGAAATCTGGAAATAAAAAGCTGGTCTCAGTAAAAGTGACCACGTAAAACCAGGTTATTGTACAAACCCATCTGGTTCACTATTTGTCCTTTAGGAAAAGAAATCTGTCATCCTTACCGGCTCTGGTCTATATGTGACTCCAGACGCACACCAATGTGGTTGACTCTTAACTACTCTCTGAAGTGGCCTAGCAAACCACTCAATTGTATCAAACCCGCTACCAGCTGTTCAAGAAGAAGGCCCACCACCTCCTTCTCAGGGCAATTAGGGACGGGCAATAAATGCTGGCCCTGCCAATGACGCCCACAGCGTGAGAATACATTTAAAGAAGCCAATGCAATGGGATTGCTGATAAAGAGTAAAAATCCATCCAAACAATTTCTGAGGACCGAGCTGGGGCTGTGGTTCCTTTAAGAGCAAAGCCAGGAGGTGTAACCCAACATGCAGCTTCAAAGAAAACAGACAGCAACCTCAGGCTCTAAAATAAAACAGTATGAAATCCAGTAGGACTCTGCTAATTCCTCCCACATACAGACATTCACGCACACACACACCCCAATGTGAGTGTGAAACTGACTCAGAAATGAGTAATAAACTCACCAACCAGAAGAAAAACCCTCTCTTTAAATATAAATACCTCCGACTGCTACCCTCGGGCTGGCTGTGCTGTTCTCTCTGGAACCTGCTCCATCACAGTGAGTGGGCTCCGATCCTTTGCCTCCTGCCTGTTGTGGCTGTTTACCTGCTCCTGATATCCAAGAGATTGATGGTGAGCCTGCTCTGTAAGGAGAGAAGCTTTACACCTGATCCGACAGACACTGGATCCTCTCCCTCCACGGATCACCTCCCCCAGAGAGGAGAACACTTTCAGCTCTAGGGGGAGACAGCGACAGAGGGAGAGGGAGAGGCACACACAGAGAAAGACAGACAAAGAGAGACACATAGAGAGAAAAACACACAGACACACAAAAAAAGACAGACAGCAACACACAGAAAAAGACAGAAATGCACACAGAAAGACAGAGGGAGAGATAGACAGAGACACACATGCATAAAGATAAAGACAGAGAGAGATAGGCAAATATAAATAAAAGACAAACAAGGAGAACGAGACAGCAAGCACACAAGACAGACGTAGAGAGAATAATCGTAAGAAACAGAGTAAGAGAAAGAGCTTTCACTCAACAAACATCATTCCTGCAAAATATCAACCTCTTTCCAAAGATGTCTCACTGCAGATACAACTCTGCCATTTTCCAAAGGTTCATAGATCTGAGCACAGGTGAGCCAAATCCCTATTTTGAATTCCTTTTAAGGTTTTAGGGAAGAGAGACATGCCAGAGAGGGGCAGGGGATTGGGGGTCAGACGCCCAGAGAAAGGTTTCAAGAGAGAGTCCTAGAGATGGAGGGAGGGATCCCAGAACAGGTTATCTCAGAAAGGATGCCCCAGAAAGGGGTGCCAGAGAGAAGGCCCGGAGAGAGAGGGAATCCCTAAGAGGGATTCCAGAGAGGGGTCCCAAAGGGAAGTCCCAGAAAGAGCCAGCACTGTCCCAGGGCCAACATTGCTTCTTCTTGTCAGGGGTGCGGGTTGTTTCAACAGAATCTTGAATCTTCCAGGATGAGAGGAAATAATTTTCCTAATAGCTGTCCTCGAGTAGGGTCCTCCTGGGATGAGTACTCGGTGCAATGGGTCAGGAAGAGATACAGACCCAGGCCAGAATGAGGGGATGAACGTGTACTCTGTCCATTGCTGTCGGGATTTGGCACAAAATGTAACCCCAGTGGGTCAGTGTGCTGGCCTTGATCCACTCAGGCCAAGAGATCCCTGGGTTCAAACCACTTCTCCACTGGATTCAGTATCATGTTGCTGATTGGTCGCCTGTAGACAGACACACTGGCTGAAGACAGGAGTGTGAAGACAGCTGTGCTGGAACCCAGTTGCTGAATAGCCTATCACTGCCTGGACTCATATATGAAGAGTGATTACAAGGTGAGTGAAAGCTCTGGGGAACTGGCAGATTGGCACTGTAACCCAATATGAGTCAGGGCCTTAAACAGATGACAGAACACAGTGGAAAAATAAAGGTGGAGGTTCCTTGCCCATTCTGCCAATGATTTGGGCGGGTGGGCTGGTGCGAAAATTGGATGGCATCTGCCTATTTTTTCATGGCTGTTGTATCCCATAGGCAGGGCTGAACACGACACAGTACCCACATCCATATATGGGAGGCATGTAACAAGCGGATGTAAATGAGACAACTACATCCTCCGCTATACTCCCCAAAATTTGAGGTTGAACAAAGGAGGCCTGTGAGTCCCCAACATTGCTATAGCAATGGGGGGGTGGGGGGGTGGGGGGGGGTTACTTTCCAATTATTCTCACTAACAAACCCAATGCAATTGGACGCCAAGTGACAAGTTGCACAGACCACAAGAGGTTGGTTTTAATGTTGAACAAAAACTTTGGCCAGTTAATCAGAAGCTTACAGGCTGGCAGCAAAACTCCATTTCCCCCCCCAATTCTGGCACAACAGCCAAGTTAAGGATCCACTGACGCAACACAGAAAGAGGCCATTTGAAAAAGTTATCCAATTATTCCCTCTCCCCCTCTGCAATTGTTTTCCCCTTCAAGTATTTATCCAATTTCCTTTTGAAAGTTACTATTGAATCTGCTTCCACCGCCCCTTCAAACAATGCGTTCCAGATCATAGCAACACTCCACATTTGTGTCCTCTGGTTACCAGCCCTCCTAACACTGGAAACAGTTTCTCCTTATTTACTCTATCAAAATCCCTCATCATTTTGAACACCTCTATTAAATCCCTCCTTAAACTTCTCTGCTCTGAGGAGAACAACTCCAGCTTCTCCAGTCTCTCCATGTAACTGAAATCCCTCATCCCTGGTACCATTCTAGGAAATGTCCTACGCACCCTCTGCAAGGCCTGGACGTCCCAAAGTGTGGTGCCCAGAATTTGTTTTGGATTATTGACTCTTAAAGTTTGCTCACCACTGACATTAGGCTGGCTGACCTGTAGTTATCAGGACTATAGTTCTCCCTTTTTTTGCACAGGGTATAACATTTACAATCCTCTTGTCCTGTGGCACCAAATAATACCCCCAGAACCAGATAATAACACAGAACCAAGTATCACCCCAGGAAACAGATAATTATATAGGAATCAGAATTGTATTCAACTATAATCTGTCACCTCATGGCCCAGCATATTCCTCACTCTACCATTACCATCAAGCCGGGGGATCAACCATGGTTCAATGAGGAGTGCAGGAGAGCATGCCAGGAGCAACACCTGACTTACCAAAAAATTAGGTGCCAACCTAGGGAACAACCCAGGGCTACAGGCATGCTAAACAGCAGAAGCAGCATGCTATAGACAGAACTAAGCGATCCCAAAATCAACAGATCACATCAAAACTCTGCAGTCCTGGCACATCCAGTCTTGAATGGTGGTGGACAATTAAACAACTAACTGGAGGAGGAGGCTCCATAAACATCCCCATCCTCAGTGATGGGGAAGCCAGGCACCTTTTTTTATTTATTCTTTCATGGGATATGGACATCACTGGAAAGGCCAGCATTTGTTGCCCATCCCATATTGCCCTTGACAACTGAGTGGCTTGCTTTCAGAGGGCAGTTAAGAATCATCCACAATGCTGTGGGTCTGGAGTCACATGTAGACCAGACCCAGGTAAGGACATTAGTGAACCAGATGGGTTTTTACAACAATCGATGATAGTTTCATGGCATCATTATTGAGACTAGCTTTCAATTCCAGATTTTTTTATTAATTAATTGAATGTAAATTCCACCAGCGGCCATGGTTGGATTTGAACCCATGTCCCCAGGGCATTAGCCTGGGCCTCTGGATTACTAGTTCAGTCTCATTACCTCTATGCCACCATCTTCCCTTGAGCTTATGCAAGTGCAAAAGACAAGGCATTTGCAACCATCTTCAAACAGCAATGCCGAGCGCATGAACCATCTCAGCCTCCTCCTGAGGTCTCCAGCATCACAGATGCCAGTGATCAACTAATATCAAGAAACAGCTGAGTGTACCGGTCTCTCGGATTAGATATAACTTAAATCTCCCTCTACACTGTCCCATCAAACACTCCCAGGGCAGAAATAGCACCAGTCAATTGCAGAGTAAAGCTCCCTCTACACTGTCCTATCACACACTCCCAGGGCAGATAATAGCACAAGTCAATTGCAGAGTAAAGCTCCCTCTATACTGTCCTATCACACACTCCCAGGGCAGAAATAGCACCGGTCAATTGCAGAGTAAAGCTCCCTCTACACTGTCCTATCACACACTCCCAGGGCAGATAATAGCACAAGTCAATTGCAGAGTAAAGCTCCCTCTATACTGTCCCATCAAACACTCCCAGGGTAGATACAGCACAGATTGGGTGTTGTGTAGCAATGGTGTTGCTTGAACCTCAGTCTAAGAACTGCAGTCCATACTGCTTAATAAATTTACAGGATTTATACTAAGTGGGCTGACCTTCCTTGTATAATGGGAGTAGAGGGGTCTGTTTGTTTCAAATAGTGATGACTTGCTGCCGGCCAATGTTGGATGTGCATTTGAGAAAGGATTGGTCAGAATCCTGAGAGCATTAAGGGATTACTGTGTCTCTACAGTAACTGGCAGCTGTGGTGAAAGCAGAACCTGCAAGAGAGCAATGGCAGGTGCCGAATGCTTCACATCTGAGCGTTCATGTAACTAGGGGGCTGTCGATGGTAAGTAGGGCCTAATCTTCAGTCGGAAATCTGTGGTCTGTGCAAAATGGTAAATGGAGAGAATATGGGGGTGAGAGGTAATAGTCTGCTTAAGAGTCAGTTTGTCTTAATGGCAGTTTCCCCATAGATTCCCACTTTGAGCACAGTTTAATTGGTAGCAGTTAACAAGAGAGTTTCAGCAGAATTGGAAGCTTGAAGGGAAGCTTTTGTGAACAGACGACTTTCACTGGTCTGTATTGAGTTAACTGATCTTACTTAGGAGAGGTTGGGCTCCTGCTCCTTTCAAAATGTGCCAGAGGGATGAGCTTCAATGGGAGAGTTAATGTTCCAGAGGGAGAGGCTTGGCTGGGTTGAGTGGCTTATTCTAGGCACTGAATTGCCGTGTTTCTATTTCACTCATATGGCGCCAGGTGACAAAAGGCCCAGCCAGTATTGGCTGCGTTGCTATAATTGGTAATTCCCTGTCCCATTGCCCATCCATCTGAAACCTTATTTGCTTCTTATGTAAAACTGATTTTCCAGCTCGGTTAGTCTCTCATTTTCTGGTGCAAGTGGAATGGCTTCCCCGGCAGAAGTCCACACCTTCAGTAAAAGAGAAGTGGGCGAGAGAGAGAGAAAAGGGGTTATTCAAAAGAAAAACCTTTAAAGGAAATATAGCGGGGGCGCATGCTGTTGTAGCAAAAACAAGTGTACCCACATGCAGGGTAGCAACACACCGCATACCAACAGTGCAACGACACAAAGTATCTCAGATTTGCCCCATCCCCTCTCTTACTCTACCTCATTCACCTTCTCTCTGTCATGATGCACCATCCCATCTAACTGAGCTTTTTATTTCCAAATTTTTTAACTGAATTAAAATTTTCAGACTGCTATAGTGAGATTTGTACTCCTGTAATGGTCCAATAATCTAACAACTACACTACTGTAACCCCTCTTGCTCCCTTTCCCGTCCTTTATTTGCCTTGCACTGTTTTCTCATGCTGTTCCTTCTTTATCCATTGGGTTCTCTGGAAATCATCGAACCACCTTAACATTCAGTGGGTTAAGTTCATCGATTAGGGCCCTGTGCGATTGAGTAGACTAAATAATGTGAAGCTGAGGATGCGTCAGGATTAATTACTCAAAGGATTAGAGCAGATCCACCGTCAAGCAGAGCTTGTACATGGTTGCTATGGCAGCTGGATTTCACCAGCCCAGTTGGCAGGTATTAGTCATACAACTGAAAGGGGTCACCTCTGTGGTGTCACCGAATTGATGCAAAAGGATCGATCGTCCCTCAAGAATGTGCAGTGGGCTGACACCCCCACCCCCACCAACCCCCGAAAGGAGAACACATAGTCCATTCCTGGAGCCTAATCAGACTTGCCTTGTGACTGTTGACTACTCAGTAAATCTCTGGGTCTCCCTTGAGAACCTGGCGGGCTGTGGGATATAGGGTCTTGCTGGTGTGGCATTGAGCCATTAGGAATATGTGCCCCAGGTTAGATCCCTGAGGTAGCTGATCTCAGTGTATAGATATGATTTAGACTAGGGCATAGGAAAAACAATCTCAAAATTAGCTAATGACACACAAGTAGGAGGTTCAGCAGTGAGCCTGTTGTGCCATTCGACAAGATCATAGCTGATCCTCTACCTCAACTCCACCTTCCCAAACAATCACCATATCCCTAATTCCCTTATATCCGAAAATCTATCGCACTCTTGTCGAGTATACTCAATGACTGAGTATCCACAGCTCTCTAGGGTAGAGAATTCCAAAGATTCACAACCATTTGAGAAAAGAAATTTCTCCTCATCTCAGTCCTGAATGGCTGACACCTTATTCTGAGACTGTGACTCTGTGCTGTAGATTCCCCAGCCAGGGGGAACATCCTCCCAGCATCTACCCTGTCAAGCCCCTTAAGAATTTTATATGTTTCAATATGATCACCTCTCATTCTTCCAAATTCCAGGGAATATAGACCTAGTCTACTCAATCTCTCCTCATAGGACAATTCCCTCATCCCAGGAATCAATCTAGTGAACCTTTGTGGGGCTCCCTCCAAGGCAAGTATATCCTTCCTTAGGTAAGGAGACCAAAACTACACACAATACTCCAGGTGTGGCCTCACCAATACCCTGTACAATTGTAGTAAGACTTCTTTACTCTTATACTCCAATCCCTTTGTATCAAAAGCTATCATACCATTTGTCTTCCTAATTTGCTCCCTATCCTTTGCTATCCTTAGCCAATGAAGGTCTATTAATCTCCATGTTGAAAGCTCCAGTTGTCCCAGGATCCACAGCTTTTTGAGCAGGGAATTCTGTACTTCTATTTTCCTTTGTGTTGAAAAAGTGCTTCCTGATTTCCCTTCTAAATGACCAAACTCTAACTTTAAGACTATGTCCTCATGTTCTGGATTCCCCCACCAGAGGAAATAGTTTCTCTCTATCTCTATCTACTCTATCAAATAGAAATTAGAGTATGAGAGTAAGCTTGCGTGGAACATAAAAACTGACTGTAAAAGTTTCTGTAGGTATGTGAAGAGAAAAAGATTGGTGAAGACAAATATAGGTCCCTTACAGTCAGAAACAGGGGAATTTATTACGGGGAACAAATAAATGGCTGACCAACTAAATGCATACTTTGGTTCCGTCTTCACAAAGGAGGACACAAATATCATACCAGAAATATTGGGGAACACAGGGTTTAGTGAGAGGGAGGAACTGAAGGAAAACCAGTATTAGTAGAGAAATGGTGTTTGGAAAATTGATGGGATTTAAGGCCGATAAATCCCCAGGGCCTGATAATCTACATCCCAGACTACTTAAGGAAGTGGCCCTAGAAATAGTGGATGCATTGGTGGTCATCTTCCAAGATTCTATAGACTCTGGAACAGTTGCTACAGATTGGAGGGTAGCTAATGTAACCCCACTATTTAAAAAGGGAGGTAGAGAGAATACAGGGAATTATAGACCAGTCAGTCTGACGGTAGTGGGGAATATTCTAGAGCCCATTATCAAAGATTTTATAGCAGAGCACTTGGAGAACAGTGGTAGAATTGGACAGAGTCAGCATGGATTTACGACAGGGAAGTCATGCTTCACAAATCTACAAGAATTCTTCGAGGATGTAACTGGTAGAGTTGATGAAAATCAGTACTAGGACCCCAGCTATTCACAATATATATTAATGATTTAGATGAGGGAACTAAATGTAATATCTCCAAATTTGCAGATGACACAAAACTGGGTGGGAGGGTGAGTTGTGAGGAGGATGCAGAGAGGCTTCAGGGTGATTTGGACAAGTTAAGTGAGTGGGCTAATGCATGGCAGATACATATAATGTGGATTAAATATGAGGTTATCCACTTTGGTAACAAAACAGGAAGGCAGATTATTATCTGAACAGCTATAAACTGAGAGAAGGGAATATGCAGCGAGACCTGGGTGTTCTCGAACATCTGTCGCTGAAGGTAAGCATGCAGGTGCAACAGGCGATAAAAAAGACAAATGGTATGTTGGTCTTCATAGCGAGAGGATTCGAGTACAGGAGCAGGGATGTCTTGCTGCAATTATCCAGGGCCTTGGTGAGGCCACACCTGGAATATTCTGTGCAGTTCTGGTCTCCTTAACTGAGGAAAGATGTTCTTGCTATAGAGGGAGTGCAGCAAAGGTTTACCAGACTGATTCTTAGGATGGCGGGACTGATGTATAAGGAGAGATTGAGTCGGTTAGGATTATATTCGCTGGAGTTCAGAAGAGTGAGGGGGGATCTCATAGAAATCTATAAAATTCTAACAGTACTTGACAGGGTAGTTGCAAGAAGGATATTCCCGATGGTGGGGCAGTCCAGAACCAGGGGTCAAAGTCTAAGGATATGGGGTAAACCTTTCAGAACTGAGATGAGGAGAAATTACTTCACCCAGAGAGTGCTGAGCCTGTGGAATTTGCTACCACAGAAAGAAGTTGAGGCCAAAACATTGTATGTTTTCAAGAAGGGGTTAGATATATCTCTTGGGTCTAAAGGGATCAAAGGATATGGGACGAAAGCTGAGTTGGATGATCAGCCATGATCATAATGAATGACGGAGCAGGCTCGAAGGGCTGAATGGCCTATTTCTGCTCCTATTTTCTATGTTTCTATGCAAATCCCTTTAACATCTTAAACACCTCAAAAGAAAAAAGAAAGACTTGTGTTTTTATTGTACCTTTCACAACCTCAGGGCAACCCAAAATGCTTTACAGCCAGTGAAGTACTTTTGAAGTGTAGACTGTTGTAATATGGGATAAGCAGGCAATTTGCACACAGCAAACTCTCACAAACGACATTGTGATAATGACCAGATAATCTGTTTTTGTGATTTTGCTTTGAGGGATAAATATTTGCCAGGACACCGGGGAGAACTCCCCTGCTCTTCTTCAAAATATTGCCATGGGATCTTTAACGTCCACCTGAGAGAGCTGACGGTGCCTTGGTTTAATATCTCAACCAAAAGACGGCACCTCTGACAGTGCAGCACTCCCTCAGTATTACACTGGAGTGTGAACCTTGATTTTTGTGCTTAAGTCTCTGGGTTGGGGTTTGAACTCACAACCTTCTCAGAGTCAGACGCGAGAGTGCTACCAACTGTAACATCGCTGACACTATCAAGGGAATACTAGTCAAGTTTATGCAACCTGTCCTCGTCATCTAACTGTCTTGGCCCTGGTATCATTCTGGTGTGTCTGCACTAAACCCTATCTTTATGGCCAATATATCCTTCCTGAGGTGCATTGCCCAAACTGAAGGCAGTTCTCCAGAAGAGCTCTGACCAAGGTCCTATACAACTGTAGCATAATTTCCTTCCCATTGTAATCCAACCCTCATCCCATCAGCCTTTATGAATTATTTTTGTACTTGTCCATTAGATTTTAATGATTTGTGTACTAGGACTCCCAAATCTCTTTGCTTATCTACAGTTTCTAGTTTATCTTTCTTGGGTCCAAAGTGGATGACCTCACACTTGCCCACATTAAAATCCATCTGTCATAGTTTCGTCCACTAAACTGTCTACGTCCCTTAGCAACTTCCTTCTTCCATGTGAACTACTTTATACACCCTCCTAATTTAGTGTCATCACAAACTTGGATTTACAGCTCTCCATTCCTTCATCCAAGTCATTAATAAGTATGGTGAAAGGTTGAGGCCCCAGTACAGATCCCGAGGGAACACCAATTGTCACATCCTGCCAATCTGAGTACATATCCTTTATCCACGCTCTCTGTCTCCTACCTGTCAATCAATTCCCAACTAAGTTAAAGGGCTACTTCCAATTCCGCCACTTACATTTTTCCAATTGGCTTTTGCGTGGAAGTCCATATAGGTAATAACATCCAGAGACACTCCTTGTCTATCTTATTACTGATCTCAAAAAATTCAACTGGATTAGTCAGACATGACTTATCCTTAACAAAGCCATTTTGGCTCTCTGTGATTAGCTCATTTTTGTTCAAGAGCTCAGTTACTCTTTCCCCAGTGATAGATCCTAGTAGCTTCCCCACAATTCAGATTAAACGGACATACCTGTAGTTACCTGGTTTCTCTTTCCCATCCTTCTTGAATTTGGCAAATAACGGCACAATTTCTGAATCAAGAGAGCTTTGATAAATTATGACTAATGCTTTGCAATTTTCTCACCCTCTCCTTTTAATTACCTGGGGTGGAAACCATCAGGTCGTGGAGATTTGTCAATGCAAAGTCCCCGACGAGCAGTGTGAAAGTGGAGGAGACACAAACAGGTTAGTGCAATGGGCAGACAGGTGGCAGACACAAATTAATGTGGAAAATTGAGAGGTGATATATTTTTGAAGGAGTGAGAACAAGCCATTAATGGAAAGACACTGGTGGGCTTGGATGAACAGAGAAACCCAAGGAGTTCAAATGCACAATTCTCTGCAAAGATAATAGCAAGTGGATAAAGCTCAAAAAAAGGCCAATAGCATTTTAGGTTTTGGAAATGGAGCATTGAGTATGGGTGTAAAAACGTAATGATTATTTTGTACAATGCATTGATTAGATCACAGTTTAAATATTGTGCAGGTTTTGGGTGGCCCATTATAGAAATAACATTAAAACCCGAGAGAGTTTACAGTGTAGATTCATCGGGGTGATACTGGAGATGGGAGACAATAGTTATGAGGAGAGACATGAATTACAGGGACTATTTCCAGGGATGGGAGACAATAGTTATGAGATACTGGGACTGTTTCCACCAGAGCAGAGAAGGCCAGGGAGGTTTAATCGAGGCTTTTTTTAAATTATGAAGGGTTTTGTTAGAGTGAATAGAGAAAGACTATCACTTCTGGTTGGGGAGTTAGTGACGAGGAATCATCAATTCAAAATTATCTCTAAAGGAATGTGTAAAGGTTAGAAACAATTACTTTACACAGAGAGTGTTGGAGTTTGTAATCCTTTACCTCAGGGACTGGTTGGACAGAGACCATTGCATCTTTTAATGGAATATTGGATAAATATTTGAAGCAGAGGAAGATACAGGGCTATGGAGAGAACATAGGATTAGTTTTGGATTGCTCTAGGAAAGCTAGCACTGACATGATGGGCCAAATGACCTAATTCAGTGTTGTGACTTTCTATGGGTCTATAGTTCAGCTGGAGCAGCCCCATAGGGAAACTACAATTGGTCACAGGTCTCCTGATTAAGGAGGGGGAATGTTCAGCCAAGAATCCTGCTCTCGATGCACTCCAACTGGAAAGTTCAGGCATGAGAACAAGGAGAGATGAGGGAAAAATTGGGAATCAAGACTAAACGATAGGAGCAAATGGAAAATGAATTGTTAAGCTGTGGTGTGAGAGCACGGTTAAACGTAACCCAAATCCAGATTTCCAGAGGCACTTTCATTACTTCATCAACCATACCAAAAGTTGATGTTTGCTGCTCACTGCCAGTTTGCTGGCCAAGACAGTTGAATATCTGGGCTGGGCTGGATATGCATCGTTGACCTGCCAGGACCTTCCCCATGCATCCTGGAAGCTGCACAAACAGAAACTGACAATCCACTAGGTTTTGGAAGTGTCTGAAGCTATTTTCTTGTTTCCTTTGCAGCCTTCAGTTCAACGACCTTTCTCTGTAACCTCCTCCAGCCCCACAAGCCTCCAAGAACTCTGTATTCCTCCAACTCTGGCCTCTTGTACACCCCAAAGTCCCTTTGCACCACCACTGGTGGCCGTGCTTTCTGCTATCCAGGACTCAGCTCTGGAATTCCTTCCCTGAATTGCACCGTGATCTCACTCTCAGCTGCCCAGAGCACTGGGAGCCGCTGTAGCGGGGCAGGTCTCCAAGGCCTTGCCAGCTGTGAGCTTCCTGACCCACCATGGGAATGGATCGGGATATCTACCCCTTAGTATAGACCACTCAAATTCAGAACACTGCTGGAATCTCACTGAGGTGGTGGACTGTAGATCAGTGGACTGGCTGGGAGTGGGGATCAGAGCTCTCTTTATCTCATATGCATCTCACCAGCTACATTACCTGGGAGTAGTTTCCAAAATTCCACTCTTTTACTCCTAACAGTCTGTACACCCCTAGGTCCTCTCACACTGCGAGGTGGTCAACACGCCATGCCCTACATATCACTTAGAGTGGATATTAAGTGCGAAGATTAAAAAAATAATTAATCTGTGTTAGAGGAGGTGCCAGTGATTATTGTGGCTTCCCAAAGAAAAGGCTGAAATTAACGATTGTTATGACCAAGGCGGGAGTAATGCACTGTTAATTCAGTCCCACTACTCCACAGGTCACAGCATATTAGTAAAGTGTCCCACCTACCAGAAAGTAGCCAAATTAAACACTCTATTTGTCCCCCAGAATAAAGCACACCAAACCAAGTTTCTTTAAACAACAACAAAATTAACTATTTATTAATAAACTAAGCCTTAAACTATAATGAGATAACTCTATATGTGAAAGAATTCTTTTCAAACTTCTTATTTTTCCTAACCCTCATGCACACACTCATACATTTTTAAAAATCGTTAACCGGTTTTTATAAGGATATTTTGAATTACAACTGTTTCTTAGGAATAATAAAATAATTGGGTTGTAATGTTCTGGTAGGATATTTCCAGGTTGGTGAGGTGTCCCAGAGTCGAATAGTCAGATGCCACTCAAAGTCTCTCCAGACAAGATTGATGAACAGTCTGTGATGGGTAGGCGTTCACGGCACTTTGTCTACAGCAGGCATCACACAGATCTTTCAGCAAAGGGTGTTGGTAGCAACAGATCTACTTGGGTTTTGAAATAGCATTCTCGCAATAGAAGCTTTTTTGAGCTATCCGGATCTCCTAAAACATAAGCAGCAACAGGAATCACTCCTGAGGCAGAGATTTTTCAGAGACTGGAGGCAATAGGAATCTGCTACCTTTTTAAAATGCAAGGCTTCCTATCAGCAAAGCAGCCTTTCTCCACTGAGAGTAGCAACTCCTCTTTTCCTGAGTCTTTTCCTCGCCAGGTGTCTTTTCCTCTTTCCAGGCAGAACGCAGCCACCACCTCAAATGTAGAATTTCTTTTTACAAGAGAGGCAAGCCTTCTTTTTCAGGGAGAGGTCTTTTTCTCTGGTCTGCAAAAACATAGGTCCCAGCCAATTTTTTCTGCCTCCTGCGTATCCAGCACTGGTCTTTCACAAAGCAAAAGTGAAACTGAATGCCAACAATAAGTCATGTGACCTGTCATTTCTCTTGCTGTTGTTTGGCACAGATGTTTTGTAGTCTGTCCCACTCAGTTCAAATACCAAATTTCAGCATTCAATGTTCACAGAAAATCCTTTTTCTCAGTCTCTTAAAAACACACAGAATTCCAAGCTTTCAAAATAAAAAAACCTTTCATGACACCTCTGCTCTTGGCGAAATGAAATGCCATTCTTGAATACGTTTCATTACAATGTAAATCAGAAACTGAAAACACGTTTTAAACACATTTTTGCATTCATGCCCATCATTCACTCCACTGGTAATTAACACAATTTTGCTCTGTACCATTGTTATTCATGTAACTTAATGAGGTTAAATTTATGACAAAGCATCAGCAATAATATTGTTTTTTCCTGAAATGTGTGTAATCTTCAAGTGATAAGGCTGTAACAATAAACTGCACCAAATTTTTCTGGCACTTTGATTTTTAAATTTTTCCACAAAGGTTGTTCTCATCAGCCAATTGCAATCTTCCAAACATAGCCTTCCTGTTGTTTCATGTGTTCTTTCCAAGTATCCATATAGACCAGCACCTCAACAATGTCTCCGAGAAGTTTTTTGAGTAACTATTAACCTGTGTGGTATCACTTGACACTGTAAAATCCTGTCCAGTGTAACAAAAACTGATTTTTCCTTATCTTGGGGTGTCAAAGGAATTTGACAGTATCTCTAACAAATCTATCTTTGTAAGAAACCTGGCACTGCCCACTCTGTCAATACAGTCTTCTAAGTGAGGAATTGGGTAGGAGTCTGCCATCATTACTGTATTGACTTTTCTGTAGTTTATGTAAGGTTGGGTTGACCAATTAGGTTTAGGCACTAATACTAGTGGTGAACTCCATCTGCTTTGACTAGGTTCAATTAAGTTGTTTTCCAGCATGTATTGGATTTCAGCTTTTACTTGGGCCTGTTTGTCTGGAGTTAAACAGTAAGACTGCTGTTTTAAAGGAACAGATTCTCCTACATCCACATCATGTGTGGATAAGGTTATACATCCTGGCTTATCCCCGCAGACTCTTTAAAATGCGATGAGTAGCCTTGTTAGGTCTTCTCGTTGCTCTGCATCTAAGTACAAAAGCATGTTGTCCAATTTTCCTACCCATTCTGTATTAGCTAACCGGATAGTAGGAGGCTCAATCTGTGAATTGTTTAGGCTTCCTTCTGTCTCATCCTCACTATCCTTTTCCTTCTCAACAGTCCCCATTACCTGATATACCTGTACTGGCTCATTCTCCTCCCTGCAATAATATTGCTTTAACATATTGATATGACACAGTCGATTCTTTTTCCAGCAATCAGGGGTGTCAATCAAGTAACTTACCTTACCCACTCTTTTGACCACTTTTTACAGAGCACTGAACCGTGCTTTTAATGGTTCACCCTGTAAAAGTAATAATACTAATACTTCATCCCCTGGTTGAAAATTTCGGGTCTTTGCGTTCTTGTCTGCCCATTTTTACATATTGGCTTGGGATGCTTTAAGGTGTTCCTGAGCCACATTGCAAGCTTTCGTGAGCCTTTACCGGAACACAGATACATAGTCTAGTATCAAAGATACATTCTTTTGTTCTTAGAACCTGTCTTTAATGAGTTTTAGAGGACCTCCTCTTGGTCCGTAAACCAATTTGAAAGGACTAAAACCTGTAGACTCATTTGGTGAATCTCTAGTGGCAAATAAAAGAAAGTCTAGCCCTTTATCCCAACCATGGGGATATTGGTGACAGTATGCTCTAATCATTGTTTTGAGAGTTTGATGGTCCCTTTCTAAAGCTCCCTGTGTTTGTGGATGATATGGTGAAGATTTTAACTGTTTGATACCCAAATTACTCATGACTTCTTGAAATATTTTAGACATGAAATTAGAACCTTAATCCGATTGACCTTCAAGTGGTAATCCATATCTCATAAAGAATTGGGTTAACTTCTCTACTACTACTTTACCAGTAATTGTCCTCAAAGGAATGGCCTCTGGAAATCGAGTAGCCATATCCATGATAGTGAGTATATATTGATGTCCTGCTTTTGTTTTGGCAAGGGTCCTACGCAGTCTACCAATACCCTACTAAATGGTTCCTCAATAACTGGTCTGGGAATTAGAGGTGCCGGTTTTATGGTAGGTTGTGGTTTTCCCACCATTTGGCACGTATGGCATGTCCTACAAAACTGCCTCACATCCTTTGCAAGGCCTGGCCAGTAATAATGTTGACTTA
Organism: Heterodontus francisci; assembly: GCF_036365525.1. Taxonomy (NCBI): domain Eukaryota; kingdom Metazoa; phylum Chordata; class Chondrichthyes; order Heterodontiformes; family Heterodontidae; genus Heterodontus; species Heterodontus francisci. The sequence goes on from NC_090377.1 coordinate 114,201,901, forward strand.
TACAAATCCCAATGTGTCCTGCTACATGAATGTCATGTGTAAACCTTAATAATTCCTGGTGATATTTAGGTGGTACCACTACCTGTCAAACAACCATCTAGTCTTCATCCACAAGTTTATGAGGTGGTCTCCATTTCCTCCTTAGAACCCTGTCTTCAAAATAATAACCTTCTGTAACTCCTTTTGCCTCAGCTTCTGTCAGAGCTGACTGTGCTATTCTATGTAACTGCATCAGCTTCTTGTGCTGCAATTACAGAAGACTTGTTAAACATCTCATTTGGATTATCTAAATCCCCAAGGAAATTTTCAGATACTCGGCTATGTGTGGTGTCAATTTTACCTCCGACAATGGAACTTGTTTAGCCATTGCTCAGGTTACTAAACACGCAGGAAATATTCCTGGAACTTGTGCCTGTAATTGTTCCATTTCTTTAAATTCACTTGGTTTTTCTGTGACTACAGAAGAAACTGATACTTTTGCTCCGGCCAAATCATTCCCTAGGAGTAGGTCAATTCTCTCTACTGGCAAATTCTGGACAATTCCTACAGTTACGATCCCAGACATTAGGTCACACTCTAGGTGCACTCAATACAAAGGTTCGGGTATATACTCAATGTCAATACCATTAACTAAAACTTTAGCATTCAGTGCACTCTCTGGTGGAAATGTTATGCCTTTCCCCAGCACAACAGTTTGGGTTGCTCCTGTATCCCTAAGTATAACAATAGGTTTGTCTGCCTCACTCGAGGGATATGGAGTTACTTCTCCTTTTGACAAGAATTCATTATAACTTTCAGGTATCTTATTCTCAACCTCTACACTCACTTTAGCTTTTGTATCTGGTTACACAGCTGCCATTAAAGCTACAGCCTGGTGTGCTGTACTCTCAGTCAGAGCCCCTTTCTCTGCATTAGCTTTGTGTACTCCAACAAGTCCCATGGGTTTACCTCGCAACTTGCTGCATTCTGAACGAAGATATCTCACCTTGTGGCAATGATAACACTCCAGCTTGTGGACCTCACTTCTACCCTCAGCACCTTCCTTTCTGGCCTGAGGAGGGGATCCTGGGGCATTCCCAGCTGTTCCTTTTTGTCCCCGGCTACTTGCCTTCCTTTCACTCTCCCACTTTCTATCCTTCTCGGGTTTGTGGGGGTGACGGACAAAAGGTTTTAGCTTATTCACAAGCTCAAAATCACCAGCAATTTCCGCTGCTTGTCTGACTTTTGAAACTTTTTGGTTCTCTGCATGAGTTCTCACGACTGGAGGGATTGAATTTTTAAACTCTTCCAAGAGAATCAATTCTCTAAGGTTCTCATACGTGACTTCCATCTTTACTGCCCATATCCAACAACCAAAATTAATTTGCTTCACCCTCTCAAATTCTACATAAGTCTGCCCAGCCAATCTCCGTAGGTTCTGAAACTTCTGTTTGTAAGCTTCAGGGACTAACTCATACGCAACGCAAATAGCCTTTTTTGCCATCTCATAATCTGCAGAAGCTACTTCAGGAAGTATGGCATAAACTTCATGAGCTCTGCCCATCAACCTGCTTTGCATAAGCAGTGCCCAACTTTTCTTTGGCCCTTTCATTTGGCTATTTTTTCAAAAGAAATGAAAAATGCCTCTATGTCCCTTTCCTCAAACTTAGGGAGAGCTTGTATAAATTTAAACAGTTTTTTGCTGGATCCTGGGCTGGATTCAGATTCTTCCTGACCAGAATTTTCCCTGGAATCAATACTACCCCTTTGTCTTAGTTCCATCTCTCTTAACCTAAATTCCCTCTCTTCTCTTTCACTTTCTCGCTGAAGTTCAAGTTTTCTTAATTCTTTTTCAGCCTCAAGTTTTGCCATTTCTAACCAAATTTTAGCCAATTCAACTGCATCACTCTCTGACTTGCTATCATCTTTTTCTTCCAGTTTCAGATGTTGGGCAATTCCGTTAATTATCTCTGCTTTTTTAGTACCTGATTTCAATTCTAACCCCAATTGTGCTGCCAACTCTCAGTTTAATCTTAGTTAAAGTTGTAAAGTCACTGAGGGACACATTCTCCTTTCCCAGAAAAACTGCTGCAATTGCTAATGCCATTCTGATGGTATAGCCTTTACCCTTATACAAGAAACCTGGTTGTTTGATTTTTACTCTTTCAAATTATTACTCCCCTCACAATGAACGTAATTAGCATTGGAAACAATTCCAACAAAAACCCCCAATTAATATGTTACAACCAAGGTGGGAATAATGCACTGTTAATTCAGTCCCACTACTCCACAGGTCACAGCATATTAGTAAAGTTTCCCCAAATTAGCCAAATTAAACACTCTATTTGTTCCCCAGAATAAAGCACACCAAACCAGGTTTCTTTAAACAACAACAACAAAATGAACTATTTATAAATAAACCTACCTGAAGACCGGAGCGGCAGCAGGCGGACCTGGGAGGAGGCAGATCCGGAGTGGGACCTGTATAAAGAGAGTGTGGGGCTCGAGACGCTTACCTACCTGAGGACTGGAGCGGCGGCAGGCTCTCTCTCTCTGTGTGCCAGCACGCGCAGAGGTTCAAAAGAGGGGAAAAAAAAGGACTTAGTGACATCACAGGAAATCTGTAAGCTGATTGGTTGGGTAAGGAACAGGTACTAGTGCCTGTAAATAGCTTTAAAATAATCAGGGAAGAGGAAGTTCTTTGTTTAAAAAACCTCAAAACCTACCTTATAAGTTATGTTAGTACTACTAAAGTGTGTTTTCTTAAAAATTTGTGTAATTTATTAATAATTACTAGTAATTATTACTAATTTTTTTATATAGTAAGTAGTGGCTTTTAGGGAATCAAGGTCCTTAGTGTAAATAATCTCTAATTTTTGAGTAATTTGAGGGAGTAAATTAAGGGTAAGTCATGGCAGGGCAGCTTGGCAATGTGGAGTGCTCCTCCTGTGCAATGTGGGAAGTCAGTGACACTTCCAATGTCCAGTGCGAACACGTGTGCAGGAAGTGTCTCCAGCTGCAGCTACTCGAAATCCGCGTTTTGGATCTGGAGCAGCATCTGGGACACTGTGGAGCATCCATGAGGCTGATAGCATGTACAGGGAGGTGGTCACACCACAGGTAAAGACTGCTCAGGCAGAAAGGGAATGGGTGACCGCCAGGCAGAATAGAAGGACTAGGCAGGTTGTGCAGTAGTTCCCTGGGTCCATCTCCCTCTCTAACAGATTTTCCACTTTGAATATTGTTGGGGGAGATAGCTTCTCAGGGGAATGCAGCAAGAGCCAAGTCTGTGACACCACGGGTGGCTCAGCCGCACAGGAGGGGAGGAAAAAGAGTGGGAGAGCTATAGAGATAGGGGATTCTATCATAAGGGGTACAGATAGGCATTTCTGTGGCTGCAAACGTGACTCCAGGATGGTATGCTGCCTCCCTGGTGCTCGAGTCAAGGATGTCACGGAGCGGCTGCAGGACATTCTGAAAGGGGAGGGTGAACAGTCAGAGGTCATGGTTCACATTGGTACCAACAACATAGGTAGAAAGAGGGATGAGGTCCTGCAACAAGAATTTAGGGAGCTTGGTAGCAGATTAAAAAGCAGGGCCTCAAAGGTCGTAATCTCTGGATTGCTCCCGGTGTCATGTACTAGTGAGTATAGGAATAGGATCGAGCAGATGAATGCGTGGCTGAAGAGATGGTTCAGGAGGGAGGGCTTTAGTTTCCTGGATCACTGGGTCAGTTTCTGGCGAAGGTGGGGCCTGTACATGTTGGACAGGTTGCATCTGAACCGGAACGGGACCAATATCCTTGCTGGGAGGTTTGCTAGTGCTGTTGGGGGGTATAAACTAATTTGGCAGGGGGATGGGATACAAAGCGGAGGTACAATAGGGGTGATGCACAGCCAAATATAGAAGGGAAATTGAGTCAGTCGGATGGCAGAGAAAATATAGACCTGTTAAGGCACAAACGATTAATGGATTGTATCTATTTTAACGCAAGGAGTCTTACTAGTAAGGCAGATGAATTGAGGGCATTGATTAACACATGGGAATATGATATTATTGCTATCACAGAGACATAGTTGAGGGAAGGGCAGGACTGGCAGCTCAATATTCCAGTATATAGACTTTTCAGGCGTGACGGAGGGTGCGGGGGGAGGTGTAAAAGAGGAGGTCGCATTACACTATTGATCAAGGAGTCAATTACTTCAGTAAGGAGGGATGATATCTTAGAAGGTTCCTCAAATGAGGCCATATGGGTAGAACTTAAAAACAAAAAGTGGGCAATCACGTGGCTGGGAGTGTACTACAGGCCTCCAAACAGTCAGGGAGAGATAGAGGAGCAGATATGTAGGAAAATCTCAGAGAGGTGTAAAAATAATAGGGTAATAATAGTAGGGGATTTCAACTTTTTAGGTAGACAGATCAGGTGTTCTAATGCATCGGTGCAGACTCGATGGGCCGAAGGGCCTCTTCTGCACTGTATTATTCTGTGATTCTGTGATTAACTGGGATAGTCTTAGTGCAAAAGGCTTAAAGAGGGCAGAATTCTTAAAGTGCTTCAAAGAGAGCTTTTTGAGCCAGCATGTAGAACGTCCTACAAGAAAAGGGGCAGTACTGGACCTAGGGAATGAGGCTGGACAAGTGGTAGAAGTGTCAGTGGGAGAGCATTTCGGGGATAGTGACCATAACTCTGTAAGATTTAAGGTAGTTATGGAAAAGGACAATGATGGACCGAAAATAAAGGTACTGAATTGGGGGAAGGCCGATTTCAATATGATAAAACAGGATCTGGCCAAAGTGGACCGGGAACAGCTACTTGTAGGCAAGTCTACATCAGACCAGTGGGAGTCATTCAAAAAGGAAATAGTGAGAGTTCAGGGCCAACATGTTCCCGTAAAAGTGAAGAGTAGGACCAACAAGTCCAGGAAACCCTGGATGTCAAGGTATATGGAGGATTGGATAAGGGAAAAAAAGGAGGCTTATGGCAGATTCAGAGTGCTGAAAACAGCAGAGGCCCTAGAGGAGTATCATAAGATCATAAGAACTAGGAGCAGGAGTAGGCCGTCCGGCCCCTCGAGCCTGCTCCGCCTTCAATAAGATCATGGCTGATCTTTTCGTGGACTCAGATCCACTTACCCGCGCTCCCACCGTATCCCTTAATTCCTTTATTGTTCAAAAAGATATCTACCTTAGCTTTAAAGACGTTTACTGAAGAAGCGTCAACTACTTCACTGGGCAAGGAATTCCATAGATTAACAACCCTCTGGGTGAAGAAGTTCCTTCTTAATTCAGTCCTAAATCTGCTCCCTCTAATCTTGAGGCTATGCCCTCTTGTCCTAGCTTCACCTGCCAGTGGAAACATCCTCTCTACTTGTATCTTATCTATTCCCTTCATGATTTTATATGTTTCTATAAGATCCCCCCTCATTCTTCTGAACTCCAATGAATATAATCCCAATCTACTCAGTCTCTCCTCATAAGCCAACCCCCTCAACTCCGGAATCAACCTAGTGAACCTCCTCTGCACCCTCTCCAGTGCCAGTATATCCTTTCTCAAGTAAGGAGACCAAAACTGCACACAGTACTCCAGGTGCGGCCTCACCAGTACCTTATACAGCTGCAACATAACCTCTCTGCTTTTAAACTCAATCCCTTTAGCGATGAAGGACAAAATTCCATTTGCCTTCCTAATTACTTGCTGTACCTGCAGACCAACCTTCTGCGATTCATGCACAAGGACACCTAGGTCCCTCTGCATAGCAGCATGCTGCCACTTTTTACCATTCAAGTAATAATCCTTTTTCCTGTTACTCCTACCAAAATGAATGACTTCACATTTATTAACATTGTATTCCATCTGCCAGACCTTTGCCCACTCACTCAATGTATCTATGTTCCTCTGCAAAGTTTCACAGTCATCTGCACACTTTGCTCTGCCACTCATCTTAGTGTCATCTGCAAACTTTGACACCCTACACGTGGTCCCCAACTCCAAATCATCTAATATAAATTGTAAATAATTGCGGTCCCAACACCGATCCCTGAGGCACACCACTAGTGACTGATTGCCAACCAGAATAGCACTCATTTATCCCCACTCTCTGCTTCCTGTTAGTCAACCAATCCTCTATCCATGCTAATACTTTACCCCTGACGCCATGCATCCTTATCTTATGCAGCAGCCTCTTGTGCGGCACCTTGTCGAAGGCCTTTTGGAAATCTAGGTACACCACATCCACTGGGTCCCCATTGTCCACCTTGCTCGTAATGTCATCATAGAATTCCAAAAGATTTGTCAAGCATGACCTGCTCTTCATGAACCCATGCTGCGTCTGCCCAACGGGACAATTTCTGTCGAGATGCCCTGCTATTTCTTCCTTGATAATAGACTCAAGCATCTTCCCCACTACAGAGGTTAAGCTAATCAGTCTATAATTCCCCATCTTTTGTCTACCTCCCTTTTTAAACAGTGGCGTCACATCTGCTGTCTTCCAATCTGCTGGGTCTACCCCAGAGTCCAGCGAATTTTGGAAAATTACCGTCAGTGCACCTGCTATTTCTTCCGCCATCTCTTTTAGTACCCTGGGATGCATTCCATCAGGGCCAGGAGACTTATCAATCCTTAGCTCCATTAGCTTGCCCAACACTACCTCTTCCGTAATAATGATTGTTCCCAGGTCCTCACCTACGTTTGTTTCTTTGTCAATTACTGGCATGTTATTAATGTCCTCCACTGAGAAGACCGATAAAAAATACCTGTTCAATGCCTCGGCCATTTCATCATATCCCATAAATAAATTCCCCTTCTCATCCTCTAAAGGACCAACGTTTACATTAGCCACTCTTTTTCGTTTTATATATTTACAGAAACTTTTGCTATCTGTCTTTATATTCTGTGCTAGTTTTTTCTCCATGTTCCATCTTACTTTTCTTTATAGCTCTTTTTGTAGCTTTCTGTTGACCTTTAAAGTTTCCCCAATCTTCTAGTTTCATGCTGCTTTTGGCCACTTTGTATGCCTTCTTTATCAATTTGATAGCCTCCCTTATTTCCTTAGACACAGTATAGAAAGTGTAGGGGGCTACTTAAAAAAGTAATTAGGAGAGCGAAGAGGGGGCATGAAAAAACACTGGCGGGCATGATAAAGGAAAATCCTTAGGCGTTTTATAAGTATATTAAGGGCAAGAGGATAACCACGGAAAGAGTAGGGCCTATTAAGGACCAAAGTGGCAATCTGTGTGTGGAGCCAGAGGACGTAGGTGAGGTTTTAAATGATTATTTTTCATCTGTGTTCACTATGGAGGAGGACGATGTAGGTGTAGAGATCAGGGAGGGGGATTATGATATACTCGAACAAATTGGCATTGAAAGGGAGGCAGTATTAGTGGTTTTAGCAGGACTAAAAGTGGATAAACACCCAAGCCCGGATGGGATGTATCCCAGGCTGTTATGTGAGGCAAAGGAGGCGATAGCAGGGGCTCTACACAAATTTTCAAATCCTCTCTGGCCACACAGGTGCCAGAGGACTGGAGGACAGCGAATATGGTACCATTATTCAAGAAGGGTAGCAGGGATAAACCAGGTAATTACAGGGGCCGGTGAGTGTAACTTCAATGGTAGGGAAATTATTGGAAAAAATTCTGAGGGACAGGATGAATCTCCACTTGGAGAGGCAGGGATTAATCAAGAATAGTCAGCATGGCTTTGCCGGGGGAGATCATGTCTAACTAACTTGATTGAACTTTTCGAGGAGTTGACTAGATGTGTAGATGAAGGTAAAGCAATTGATATAGTCTATATGGATTTCAGTAAGGCTTTTGATAAGGCCCCGCATGAGAGATTGGTTAAGAAGGTAAGAGCCCATGGGATCCAGGGCAATTTGGCAAATCGTGGCAGGAGGCCTCGATGGTCGAGGGTTGTTTTTGCGATTGGAAGCCTGTGACCAGTGGTGTACCACAGGGATTGGTGCTGGGACCCTTGCTGTTTGTAGTGTACATTAATGATTTAGACATGAATATAGGAGGTATGATCAGTAGGTTCGCAGATGACACGAAAATTGGTGGTGTTGCAGATAGTGAGGAAGAAAGCCTTAGATGACAGGATGATATTGATGGGCTGGTAAGATGGGCAGAGCAGTGGCAAATGGAGTTTAATGCTGAGAAGTGTGAGGTGCTGCATTTTGGGAGGATAACAAGGCAAGGGAATATACAATGGGTGGTAGGACTCTAGGCAGTACAGAGGGTCAGAGGGACCTTGATGTACTTGTCCATAGATCACCTAAGGCAGCAGCACAGGTAGATAAGGTGGTTAGGAAGGCATATGGGATACTTGCCTTTATTAGCCGAGGCATATCAGGGAGGTTATGATGGAGCTGTATAAAACGCTAGTTCAGCCACAGCTGGAGTACTGTGTACAGTTCTGGCCGCCACACTGTAGGAAGGATGTGATTGTTTTGGAGAGGGTGTAGAGGAGATTCAGCAGGATGTTGCCTGGGCTGGAGCATTTCAGCTATGAAGAGAGACTGGATAGGCTAGGGTTGTTTTCCTTAGAGCAGAGAAGGCTGAGGGAGGACCTGACGGAGGTATATAAAATTATAAGGGACATAGATAGGATAGATACGAAGAAGCTTTTTCCCTTAGCGGAAGTGTCAATAATCAGGGGGCATAGATTTAAGGTAAGGGGCAGGACGTTTACAGGAGATTTGAGGAAAAACTTTTTCACCCAGAGGATGTTTGGAATCTTAAACACACTGCCTGAAGGGGTGGTAGAGGCAGGAACCCTCACAACATTTAAGAAGTATTTAGATGAGCACTTTAAATGTCATAACATACAAGGCTATGGGCCAAGTGCTGGAAAATGGCATTAGAATAGATAGGTGCTTGATGGCCAGCATGGACACTATGGGCCGAAGGGCTTGTTTCTGTGCTGTATAACTCTATGAATCTATAAACGAAGTCTTAAACAATAATGAGATAACTCTATATGTGAAAGGATTCTTTTCAAACTTCTTATTCTTCCTAACCCTCATGCACACACACATACATTCAAAAGAAATGGTTAACCGGTTTTTAAAAGGATATTTTAGAATCTAACAAAATAATTGGGTTGTGACATTCTGGTAGGATATTTCCGGGTTGGTGAGGTGTCCCAGAGTTGAATCATTGGATGCCACTCAAAGTCGCTGCAGGCGAGATTGATGAACAGTCTGTGATGGGTAGTCATTCACGGCGTTTCATCTTCAATAGGTGTCACACAGATCTTTCAGCAAAGGGTGTTGGTAGCAACAGGTCTACTTGGGTTTTGAAATAGCAGTCTAGCAATAGAAGCTTTCTTGAGCTTTCCAGATCTCCCAAAACATAAGAGGCAACAGGAATCACTCCTGAGGCAGAGATTTTTCAGAGACTGGAGACAATAGGTCTGTGCTGTATAACTCTATGACTCTAATAGGAATCTGCTACCATTTTAAAATGCAGGGCTTCTTCTCAGCAAAGGAGCCTTTCTCCACAGAGAGCAGCAACTCCTCTTTTCCTGGGTCTTTTCCTCTCCAGGTGCCTTTTCCTCTCTCCAGGCAGACAACAGCCACCACCTCAAGTGTAGAATTTCTTCTTACAAGAGAGGCAAGCTTTCTTTTTCAGGGAGAGGTCTTTTCCTCTGGTCTGCAAAAAACATAGGTCCCAGCCAATTTTTTCTGCCTCCTGCATATCCATCACTGGTCTTTCACAAAGCAAAAGTGAAACTGAACTCTAACAGTAAGTCATGTGACCTGTCATTTCCCTTGCTGTTATTTGGAACAGATGTTTTGCAGTCTGTCCCACTCAGTTCAAACACCAAGTTTCAGCATTCAATGTACACAGAAAATCCCTTTTCTCAGTCTCTTAAAAACACACAGAATTCCAAGCTTTCAAAATAAAAAAACAAAACTCTTGTGACACTATACAGTAACATATCTGTTAATTCAGTACATTAAATGTGGAACAATACTTACTGGAACTCCTATTTCAAGAGGTGACACAGCAGATTTCTGCTGTTTCCACTCCAGCCCCTCTCATGTACAGCAGTGGAAACAGCAAGTTTTTCTCCAAGTGTCACACTATCCCAACTTAGGCATACACAACTTTTCCTTCATTGTCACTGGGTTGATATCCTGGAATCCCCCCCAGCAGCTCTGTGGGAGCACCTTCAGCACACAGGCTGCAGCTAGTCAGAGAGAAGGCTCACCACTCCCGGCTCAGGGCAGCTAATGATGGGAAATGAATGCAGGCTTGCCAGTGACACCTACATTATGCATACAAGAGGTCAGCCATTTTGGCCTGAGATGAAGAGAAATTTCTTCACTCAGAGGGCTGCGAATCCTTGGAATTCTCTACCCCAGAGGGCTGTGGATATTCAATCATTGAGCATATTCAAGCCTGAGAGTGACAGATTTTTGGACATAAGGGAATCAAGGAATATGGGGATCAGGTGGGAAAGGGGAGTTGATGCAGAACTTCAACCGTGGTAATATTGAATGACAAAGCAGGGTCGAGAGACCTACTCCTACTGCTATTTTGTACATTCTTAATGTCAATTGGAAATTCCCAAATATGGCAGAGACCCAGAGCAACCAGACCTTTACTATTTATGGTGTTTGGTGAAGGTCAGGCAGTCTCCCGCCAGAGCTACAGTGGGAGGCTCTGTGTGTAAATAGTCACTAGCTTACTCATGAAGAATTAGGGCTCGCTTCTGGGCATTTACAAAGCACAAGAGAAATATCTGATTAAAGTACATAAAACTTATAGTTAAAACCTTATGAATGGGGTCAACCAACGTCTCCTTCAATGATCCTCAACCTGTTCCTTTTTAGATCCTACTCCACTCCTGGGAACGGAAATTGAGAAACTAACCTCACCTCTGGGAGTAACAGTAGCAGAATGGATGTCTTGCATGGATTGCTAAACACACGGTGGCTGCAGTCACTGCTGAAGGTAACAAGCATATTTAAAAACCAAAGCAGAGAAGAAACTTCACCATCAACACTGTGGCCCTGCCCTCCCAATACCTGCAGTGAGCACCCCCATTCCAGGGTTAATGATACAGCCCCTTGCCTGATGCAATAGATAATTTAATCATGTAGCTATGAAACATGCTGTTCTTTTGAATTTTTACTCCTGTTTAAACTCTCAATTCGGATATTAGAAATTTTAGTTACTGAGGAAAAAAAAGGCGGCTGAAGAAATATTTCAGAAAGTTTTTTTTTAGCAATATCTGGGAATCTGGAATCCAAACTGGGCAATCTCAGTTATGTTCTTGAACTATTCAAAATAACATGGATACAAAATTGGTCAAGGGATAGGAAACAGAGTTTGAGGAATGGCTATTTTTTCAGACTGGAGGGAGGTATACAGTGAAGTTCCCATCGGTCCAGTACTAGGACCACTGCTCTTTCTGTGATACATTAATAACTTGGGTTCAGGGCATGATTTCAAAATGTGCAGATGACACAAAACTTGGAAGTGTAATAAACAGTGAGGAGGACAGTGATAGACTTCAAGAGGACATAGGCTGGTGGAATGGCAGACACATGACAGATGAAATTCAATGCAGAAAAGTGTGAGGTGGTAAATTTTGGTAGGGGAGAATGAGGAGAGACAATACCTGCTGAATGGTACAATGTTCAAGTGGGTTAATGACGAGAGAGACTGGAGAGGGAGGGGGTTTGTGCACAAATCTTTGAAACACCCTGGATATTTCATGCTTTCTGCTTTATTTTTCCAGGTCTATGAGAGTCTGCATCAGTACCTGAGGAGGAGACCGCTGCCAGTCATGCCCCAGGCATCTGTACTTTGCCAAGAGGTGAGGAAAAGCTTTCTTACTTTGCAAACAGGCCCAGAATCAAAGGTCTTCATTTCATCTCCCAAATCCTGTAGAACAGAGGATAGGCCATGACTTTCACACAATGAAGCTTTTTACGACCGAGGTGGAAGGAGTGCATTGTCTTTTCTAGTCCCACTTCTCCGCAGGTCACGACATATATTTTAAAAATGTTTACCCATTTACCGATTCGGTCGATCATATACTTTACTCTTTATCCTAGAATAAAATACACCAACCAGGTTTCCTTAATAAATAACAAAATGATCAGTTTATTATCAAACAAGACTTATCCAGTAATGAAGCAAACATTAACACACAGACTGAAATATGAAAGTTCCCTTTTTAAATTCCTCACACACACACTGAAAAAATACAGAAATTCTCTCTGCAGAGAACTGTTACAAAAAATAAGACAAAAAAAATACTTTGGTCAAATACTTGCTAATTCTTGAAGAAAAAAGAGAAGATATGGAAGGAAGTCAGTTGTCCCTTTTGGTCTGGCGTCCGAGTATATGGAGACAGGCCACTGGGATCTTTTCTAAAGCAGTTCTTTTCAGGCGCCATTGAGAATTAATCCAGCAGGCTTTTCCAGGTTTTCAGGAGAGATGCAGCACCAGGGATTTTAGCTCTCCCACGCTGCTGGATCTTTGCAGGGTTTCTTCAAAGAGGTAAAGAAATAGCTGAGTGGTTTCTTTTTCCTTGGCAGGCAAAACATCAACTGTCTTCAAAATGGTTCACACCCCAACTGAACTGAAAACAACATCTTCCCCAAACAGAAAGTTAACCTCACCACCTCCATAAACCTTGACATGTGACCTCTCTGTAAACATCTTCCCAGGTCACCAGGCTTTCTGTTTTTATTGAACTTAAAGCACATGATTTCTAGCACAGGTTGCTTGCAAGCAACATCTTCTCCTTTCACTGAACTTGGTAAAAAAAAAACATCCATGGAATCTTTTCAGTTTTAACACAAGTCCTCAAAAAACAAAGTATTAAAAAAGGAAGCACTTTCCTAACAGAAGCTACTACCAGATATCACTGAATAATATTTTCCTGATAGAACATCTGGGGCATTCTATTTTCTAAGGGTTGACCCACAGCAGAAAATTGTGTCTAATTTAGCACTATTGACAGTGAATTGATAGTCACACTCAGAGAGCCAATAATGGTGTAGTGGGAGTTGCTCAGGCATCTTCATGGGATAGTGTAGAGGGAACTTTACCCTGTATCTAACCCGTGCTGTACCTGCCCTGGGAGTGTTTGATGGGGCAGTGTAGATGGAGATTTGTTCTGTATCTATCTCGTGCTGTAGTTTTCCTGGGATTGTTGGATAAACTTGCAGTGAGGGAGTTTTATGGTAAGATTGCACATTCCCTCCCTAAATTATACATCCCACTTGACCTGGTGCAGTAGGCTTTAGCCCCAGTTGACAGAGCTGAGCCAGATCAGGAGCAGAGAGCACTGGGGAGCTCTCTCTGCCTATTCAGGGTTAACCGGGATAGATTGGGAAGAATCCCAGGGACCTGTGATCGGTCTATATCCCAGTGCCCAATTGTTTGCAGTGATGGATTATTTGGTCTTGTCAGGGGCTGACTTGGTTTCAAGCTTCCATCACCAGGTGTGTGTCTCTCAGTTTCCAATCGTTACCAGTGTGAGCTCTCCTTCTCACTCTGTTTTCTGCTTTTTCTGTCAGAATTTAACGTGTATTTTCCATTTGAACTTTAGAAACCTGTGTAAGAACTGGAGAAACCTGGGCCTCAGCAGTTAACCTCAATGTCTGTATTTTTGTTCCCATTTGTATTCGTGTCAAAGTGGATGGTGTGTGTGCAGATCTGTGTATGTGCGTGTGTCTGAGTGCGTGTCTGTGTGCTGTGCATGAGTGTGTGTCTGTGTATGGTGGAGGTGGGTGGGTCTGTGAGTGTTTGGGTGTGTGTGTTTGTCTGGGCCTGCATGTGTGCAGATCTGCTTGGGTCTCTGCACATGTCAGTGTGTCTTTGTGCTCTCATTTATAGGTGACAGAGATGCTTAGAGAAACTTCTCGGTCTATGGACTTCCGAGAACTATACTGGCTCCTGGGAAAACCTGATTTCCAGGTAGGAAGATTTGGTATTGAGCTGCTGTCTCTGAGTTATTCATTACTCAACCAGTTAGAATTATAGAATGGTTACAGCACAGAAGGAGGCCATTCAGCCCACTGTGTCCATGTCAGCTCTCTGCAAGAGAATCTCAGCTAGTCTCACTCCCTGCCTTTTCCTCATAGCCCTGCAAATCATTTCTCTTCAGATAATTATCCAATTCCCTTTGGAAAGCCATGATTGAATCTGCCTCCACCAAACTCTCAGGCCGTGCATTTCAGATCCTAACCACTTGCTGCGTAAAAATGTTTTCCTCACGTCGCCTCTGGTTCTTTTGCCAATCACTTTAAATCGATGTCCTTTGCTTCTCGACCCTTCCACCAATGGGAACAGTTTCTCTCTATCTACTCTGTCCAGACCCCTCATGATTTTGAACACCTGTATAAAATGTCCTCTCAACCTTCTCTTCTCTGAGAACAGCCCCAGCTTCTCCAATGGATCCACGTGACTGAAGTTCCTCATCCCTGGAACCATTCTCGTGAATCGTTTCTACACTCCCTCTAATGCCTTCACATCTTTCCTAAAGTGCAGTGCCCAAAATTGGACACAATGCTCCAGTTGAGGCTAAACCAGTGTTTTATAAAGGTTGACCATAACTTCCTTGCTTTTGTACTCCCTGCCTCTGTTTACAAAGCCCACGATCCTTTAAGCTTTATTGACCACTTTCTCAGCCTGCCCAGCCACCTTCAATGATTTGTGCACACCTACCCCCGGGCCCTCTGCTCGTGCAACTCCTTTAGAATTGTACCTTTTCATTTATAGTGCCTCACCTTCTCCTTCCTACCAAAATGTATCACTTCACACAGTTTGGACTAACTGTAATGTTTACTGTCTCCCATATTTTGTAAGTTATTTTAATTTTCAATTATTCACATTTACACAAACTCACATTCACACTCATGTACACTCACTATATATCAAACGCATTCAGAGAATTACACAGAAATTACAACAGGCTGTTTGGTACAACCAGTCTGTGTTGATGTCTAACATTTTTTTACCTGCATTTCTTGGTGTCTATCTTCCCCACGAGTTGAAACAAACGCTCGGTTTCCACTCTGTTAAAACCTTTCACAATTTTAAAAATCTCAATTAGGTCATCCCTCAACCTTCTCTTTTCAAGAAAACAAGAGCCTCAGCTGTTCAACCTCTCCTGATAGATATAATCTCGGAGTTCTGCTGTCATCCTTGTAAATATTTTTTACACCCTCTCCAGTGCTTCTCTATCCTTTTTATAAAATGGTGACCAGAACTGTACACTGTACTTGAAGTATTGTTTAACCACGGCTCAATGCCAGTTTAGCATAACTTCTCTACTTTTCCATTCTATTCCTGGTGTTGGGTATGATAGCTTACTGGTTATGCTGCTGCACTGGCCAACCCAAGTTCTAATCTCTGGCAGTTTGAGGAATTGACTAGAGTTAAAACATATGGAAATAAAAAGCTGGGATCAGTAAAAGTGACCATTGGATTGTTGTAAACACCCAATGAGTATCCACACACATACAAGGGCACATATGTGTGCACGGATATATATAGACACATGCAAGGGCTCATGTTGATATAGACAGGGATATGTATGCATGCACATTTGCGCTGCACACACAAGGCTGTGAAAGCCTGAATGTATACATATGGACATGTATTCAGAATCACATATAATTACACTAGTGTACATGTATAATCAGACAAAAACATGTATCTATGCACATGTGCATATATACACAGAAGAATGCATGTATTGTTTACACAAGGGCACGTGTACACACACGAGGTTATGTCTGAAGGTGAGCATGCTCTCACACAGCTCACATTTCATCTGAGGAATTTAAATGGGTCGACACCAAATCATCAACATCTCCATTTTCCTGCAAGAGTTTAACAGCTGAAGGTTTGATTGATTGACAGGCCCTGCTCTCTGCTCATGACACTGTGGCTCAGCAAGACTACGATCCCATCCTGCCTCCACTGCCAGATAACATCCCTGAAGATGAGGAAGCCTTGAGGATAGTGTGCCTGGTAAAAAACAAGCACCCTTTGGTAAGGACAGGTAATGTAAGGGAAATACAAAACTGTACTATATTCATTTACTGTTCTGTGTTAATAGGTTGTTAAAAAATTGCTCAAATCCAACACTAACTTCTCAAACTTTCACTCAGCGTCTTTCGGTCAGCTTCTTGCTCTCAGTGCCTGTGTTAATTACATGTGTGGGCTGGTTACATGTACGAGTTAGTCATGTTTGTCACATGTGCGGGTTAGCCACATGTACGTGTTAGCCACATTTGTGGGTTAATCACGTGTTAGTCACATGTATGTTTTAGTCACGTGTGGGTTAGTCACATGTGTGGAGTGGTTACTGTAGTGTTTGATCTGGGTTTGCTTGTATTAGTCTGTCCACTTATCTGTGTTCACTGTGTTTGATTGCTTAAGCCTATGGGTGGAGCTTAAGAGTTAAAAGTGAAACTAAAAAACACAGCTTGGATCTTCTTCAGACAATACACTGACTGCTATGAGAAGACATGTATTGACTTTGTGTAAGAACTTTATAGTTTAATGTGCTGTAAATAAACCAGTTGGTGATTTCATGCAAGTGTGATGTCTACATTGCTCTGAGTTAAATCAGATATACAAACCATATCCAGCAACCCGGTGTAAACATAACAGTTACATGTGTGGGTGAGTCACGTGTATGTGTTAAGTCACATATGTGGGTTGGATTCTTGTATGTGTTAAGTCATGTGTGGGTTGGTTAGCCTTAGGCCGTCAGCAATCAATGTGAGTCTACCCGAGCCAAGTTGCTCTCCACTTGAAGGAGAAGAGTGAGAGGGAGAGTGAGCCTGAGCCTCAATTGTTCACCTGCCTATCCCCTCACTGGGGCTATAGAGTACCAGCAAGAGCCCAAGGGCAGTATGGCCTCTTGGTATCTTAATTCGAGAGCAATTCCCAGTGCAGCGATACAGCAATGGGTGTATCAGAGGCAAAACCTAAACAACAGGTCAGGAAGGTAGCAGAGCGAACTGACCATTGATTGCAAATCACTGAGCCCGGTCATTGCATCTCTCCGCAGATAATTCGCTCAAGCCTGTATTCACGAACTTCCTGTTACATCAGGGAGAACTGACAGCAAAAGTGATTATGGCACTCTCAATAATTGTGCAGCCAGGCTGCCTTGAGGTGACGCTGCCTTCTCATTCTGTGCGTAAGGTGCTACAACAACCACACTGTGTTACTGGGCTACAATGAAACTGCAACAGCCCCCAAATCTCTAACATCTCTTGTTTCTCTATATACAGGGTGCTACTATTAAACGTCATGAGGTGACAGGATCCATAGTGATAGCCCGAGTGATCCGTGGTGGTCTTGCTGATCGCAGTGGTGAGTAAACCGTGAGGGAAAGTGGGTGGAGTCAGGGTAATTATCCGAGGGCGCACGGGCAGCGCAGAGGCTCGGTTGCTGACCGCATCTGTCGGCGGGTGAAGACCCTCGATGCCAGCGCGTACTCACAATATTGTCCCCCACGAGATGGGTTTAACTGCATTGAGTGAGTGCTGGGGATTCCCACCCCAGTAACAGGCAGTAGCCCGAATTTTAACTGGGAGCAGGGCTTGGGCGGGCCTGAATTCAGTGCATGCTGCCCATCAGCTGCCCACCCAATTTAAGGGTAGGTGAAAGCAGCTGGGCAGGAGCTGAAGCTCTGGCAGCAGTAGGCCATCAGCAAGAAGGTAAGTCATGGAGAGTGGGTTTTGGGAGGAGCTCATGAGCGGGAACAGGGAGTGAGGAGGATGAGACCAGGGCAAGGCCGGTCTAAACTTTCTTTGTGAGGCCTGCAAGAGCACTTCCTACACCTCCTAGTCCCACATTGGTGCTTCATCAATTCACCGCTCCATCAGAAGGTCAGAAGAGGGCATGTTCACTCATGATTGCGTGGAGTTCAGTCCCGTTCCTAACTCCTTAAATACTGAAGCAGTCCATGCCAGCATGCAGCAAAAGACCTGGACAACATTCAAGATTGTGCTGATAAATGGCAAGTAACATTCGCAACATACAGGTGTCAGACAATAACGTCTCCAATAAGAGAGAATCTAACTATCTCCCCATGACATTCAAAGGCATTACCATCGCAGAACCCCCACCATTGACTCCCTGGGGGTCACCATTGACCAGAAACTTAACTGGATCAGCCATGTAAATACTGTGGCTATAACAGATGGTCAGAAACTGGTATTCTGAGGCGAGTAACTCTCCTCCTGACTCCCCAAAGCCTGTCCACCATCTACAAGGCACAAGTCAGGAGTGTGATGTAATACTCTCCACTTGCCTGGATGGGTGCAGCTCCAACAACACTCAAGAAGCTCGACACCATCCAGGACAAAGCAGCCCGCTTGATTGGCACCCAATCCACAAACATTCACTCCCTCCACCACCAACGCACAACGGCAGCAGACTGTACCATCTACAAGATGCACTGCAGAAACTCACCAAGGCTCCTTTGACAGCACCTTTCAAACTTGCAACCTCTACCACCTAGAAGAATACTAGCATGGCTGTACACCAGAGGTGGGATGAGTCTATATGGGGTTTGGAGGAGGGCTCTACAAAGGGCGGCTAGGCAGATTGGGGCTGTGAACCAGCAGTGGGTGTGTTGGGTATATTCCCTGGTGGACTTTCCATGATCAGGCAAGGTCCATACTTTAAATCCCAAGGGAACTGCTGTAAAATTAAGAACATTTCCAGACCTTAAATCTTAGCTGGGTGGGGGTGGTTGGGTGGCTCCAGGCCATGATTCTCAGCCTGCAGACCCAGGTATGACCCACTCCTTTCTCGTCTCAATAGTGTACTGGTCACCAATGCTCTGTGGGTGTGGGTGTTCTGAGAGGTAGGGGCAGGGGTACCAGGGTTAGATAAAGATATCATTATTATCATTGCTGGGAAAGTGAGCAGCGAGCTGCATGATGCAGATAGTCACAGACTAACTGCACACTGATGATGTGAAAACCCAAAGCATTGTGCTAAGGAGGGCAATATTTGTGTCCAGGACTTTGTGGGATCCTACAATCCACACAAACCCATCCCCCACACCGCTCCCCACTGGACCCTCTCCGGCTGCTTCCGCTTGTCAATAGGGAAAAAGCTGAAGTTTGCTTTCACAATCAAGATATCAGTCACCCACATGCATGGATTGCAGACTAGTTGATTTACTGAACATCCCACTTTAGCCTTCTCGAAGGAGTTGTAAGCCAAAAGAAAACAGGAGGTGGCATGAGGTGCGGGGTGTGGTGTGGGTCGTGATATTAGCTGTAGACTCTTGATACAGTACTAATAAATTCAACCCACTGTCACATGCTAATAGGCATTTCTGGTCTGTTGTTTCAGGGTTGCTGTTTGCTGGGGATAAGCTGGTCGAAGTAAACGGGATACCGGTCGCTGGGCTTGAGCCTGAACAGATCATCCAGCTCCTGGTAACAGCAGCTTCTTCCCTGTTTCATGGCTATCCTTCCTGCCTCCAGTATTACACCCTCTCCAAAAGGCACCAGCTGGAGTCCCAAGGCACCGGCTGGGGTCCCAAGGCACCCGCTGGGGTCTCGAGGCACCGACTGGGATCTCGAGGTACGGACTGGGGTCTCGAGGCATAGACTGGGGTCCCGAGGCACCGGCTGGGGTCCCGAGGCACCGGCTGGAGTCCCGAGGCACCGGCTGGGGTCCCGAGGCACCGGCTGGGGTCCCGAGGCACGGACTGGGGTCCCCTAGGCACTGGCTGGAGTCCCGAGGCTCTGGCTGGAGTCCCGAGGCTCTGGCTGGAGTCCCGAGGCTCTGGCTGGAGCCCCGAGGCGCTGGCTGGAGCCCTGAGGCACTGGCTGGAGTCCCGAGGCACCGGCTGGAGTCCCGAGGCTCTGGCTGGAGTCCCGAGGCTCTGGCTGGAGTCCCGAGGCTCTGGCTGGAGCCCCGAGGCACTGGCTGGAGTCCCGAGGCACTGGCTGGAGTCCCGAGGCACGGACTGGGGTCCCAAGGCACGAACTGGGGTCCCGAACCACGGACTGGGGTCCCGAGGCACTGGCTGGGGTCCCGAGGCACTGGCTGGGGTCCCGAGGCACTGGCTGTCTTCCAGTACTTCACCAAGGTGTTCAGCCTCTACATGTGGCACTAATCTGTGTGGTCAGCTGAATTTGTGAGTGCAAAGTTGCTCGATCCTCTCCTCATCCCACCTTCACACACTTGCCAGTAGGAATCACTAAAAGGGGAGCAGGAGCCCTGGCCCATTCTGAGGCCTGTTTTCTCCTCTGAGTCCTGCCCTGACTGAGATCAGATAACTCATCATAGTCCTATTCAGTACGACCTGGTCTTTGTGGCTCGGTAGCCCTCTGCCATGAACAGTTACCCAACTGGGGTTGACCCTAACCCCCTTCCCACCACTAGACAGAATCTGGGACAGGGGTGGGCAGTTAAAATGGAGCAGAGGATATGGGCCGACTGCAAGTTGAATTGCAGGCACCAAGGTCCTCTTTAAACTTGTACAACTGGTTCCTGTGACCATAATCAGCACCCAGTCTGTGATTTTAACTTGATGCATGCATTGGGGAACGTTGGTGGTTTCCCTGCCAGGCCGAACCTGTTTGGAAAAGCAGGCAGGGCGAGAAGAGGCCCAACAAGGGGAGGTTTCTGTGTGGGCCAGGAAGAGCAGGAAAGTGGGTTCCTCAGCCCAAGTGACTACCAATAGTCAGGAGAAACTATACCCCAGTGAGAGTCAGCACCTTCAGGAGAGGAGGGAACGAGTACCCCAGTGAGAGTCAGCACCTTCAGGAGAAGAGGGGACCCATACCCCAGTGACATTAAGCACCTTCAGGAGAGGAGGGGTCCTGTCCCCCAGTGAGTCGGCATCTTCAGGAGAGGAAGGGACCTGTACCCCAGTGAGAGTCAGAGTCTTTGGGGATTATTGGGGGGGAGAAACAGGTTCCTAGTTTTATTTTAAGGCCAATGTCTGATCTACTGTATGGAATGAATATTGTGAAATTACACTCCCAAAACAGATCCTCATCCACTGGAAGTTCAGGTGTCCTTACCTCCCCATCTTCCCTCTAGTCAATCGGGCCCTCTGCACACCGCAATTCCCAGAATGTGCCCTTTGTTGGGAGTGGGATTCAGTAAGATTACATTGACACAATAATAACTCCCCACACAACCCCATCTGACAGAAACCAGGCAGTGGAGGTGGTCAGTGGAGATGAGGGAGGTGGTGGGGAGGCCCTTCAGATCGTCACACCTTGTCCCAGTTGTAATCATTTGAGCAGGTGGTCAGAGTACAGGCAGGAAGAAAGCAGGGTCCTTTTTTAAATATATAGATGTAATCCGGACTCGATCTGCAATTTAAGTTGAAGACTGAGCGGGGGAGCAGTGACAACTTCAGGCCTCTCCATCTGAGAGTCAGATTGTGGGCCACAATGATCTAACCAAACTGCAGTAATACAGTGAGACCCGGACACACAGAAAAACTTGCATTTATATAGCGACTTTCTCAATCACCAGATGTCCCAAAGCACTCTGCAGTCAATGAAGTAACTTTTGAAGCATTGTTACTGTTGTAATGAAGGAAATGCAGCAACCAATTTGCGCACAGCAAGCTTCTACAAACAGCAATGCAGTAATGACCGGATAATCCATTTTTGTGATGTTGATTGAGGGATAAATATTGACCAGGACACTGGGGAGAACTCCCCTGCTGTTCTTCAAAATAGTGCCGCTAGATCTTTTACATCTACATAAGAGAGTTGATGGGGCCTTGGTTTAACATCTCATCTGTAGGACAGCACCTGTGACAGTGCAGCACTCCCCCAGTACCACAGCAGAGTGTCAGCCTTGATTTTTGTGTTCAAGTCCTGCAGTGGGATTCAAACCCACAACATTCTGCTTCAAAGGCGAGAGAGCTAACAACTGAGCCACAGCTGATCAATGGGCAAACAGGTGGCAGATACAGCTGAACCAAGGTCTCCGCTCCAAAACCTTACAGAGGAACTGTTTTGCTACTATTGTATAATATTGTTTATATGTATTTGATAAAAGTGGCAATTAATACATTGCCTGTTCGAATAGGTCAAGTCTGAAGGTAGCGTCGTGTTCAAGCTTATCCCAGTGTCCTATCGACCAACTAGCTCCTCCTCTCAAAACACGGTAAGGCATATGTCATACTGATTACCCCTCAGAGACGGGTTTGTTTTATACAGAACCTTACCCAGTGTTGAGGTGGGATTTATGACATTTTTGATCCTATCCCCCGATCTACAGCTGTCTTCTCTCTGCCTCCCCCTCTCCCCCACTACCACTACACATAGTCCCTTCCCATCTCTTTCCCTATGTTTTTTACACCACTCCAAAATCTGCCCCTCTCCATTCAGGGTTCTTTCACTACCCAAACTCTCTGACATATATTTCTCACTCTCCCTTACTCCCTCACTACTCCTCTCCAGCACCGTCTCCCTGTCCCATCACCCTCCAGTGGGATATTGCTGGATAAGATCAGCAGCAGAGTTTTAGATGAGCTGGGTAGAATCATAGAAATGGTTACAGCACAGAAGGAGCAGTTCGGCCCATTGTGTCCTTGCCAGCTCTCTGAAAGAGCAACTCACCTTGTTCCACTCCCCCACCTTTTTCCCAGAGCCTTGCAATTTTTTTTCTCTTCATATAATTATCCAATTCTCTTTTACAGGCCTCAATTGAACCTGCCCCCACCACACTCTCAGGCAGTGTATTCCAGATCCTAATCACTCACTGCGTAAAAGTTTTTCCTCATGTCACTGTTGCTTTTGTTCCAATAACCCTAAACCGGTATCCACTGATTCTTGATCCTTCTGCAAGGCAACAGTTTCTCCCTGTCTATTCTGTCCACACCCCTCATGATTTGGAACACCTCTATCAAATCTCCTCTCAACCTTTTCTTCTCCAAGGAGAACAACCCCAGCTTCTGAAATCTGTCTATCTACAGCTGGCCAATAGATGCTGCAGGGAATTGGAAGTGTATCAGCTGGGACGGGCATGGATGATTGGGATCCTGTGTGGGGCATAATAAAAGCAGCAGAGTTTTGGATGAACTGGAGTTTACAGAGGGTGGAGGATGAGAGACCAGCCAGGAGAGCATTGGAATAGTTGAGTCTGGAGGTGACAAAGGCGCAGTTGAGGGTTTCAGTCATAAGTCGAGGGGTGAAAGCCAGCAATGTTATTGAGGTGGAAGTAGGCAGTCTTAGTGATGGAGAGAATATGCGGTTAGAAGCGGAGGTCTTGAACTAACAGGATATCAAGCAGAAACCATTAGCTAATTGATTATAATAATGCAATCAATCATCATCCCATTGCGCCTGCAGCTGCCTTGGCCCAAAGCTCTGGAATTCCCTTCCTGAACTTCTCCACCTCTCTGCCTCTCTCTCGCTTCTCCTTTAAAACACTCCTTAAAACTACTTCTTTGACCAAGTTTTTGATCACCTTCCCTAATATCTCCTTACTGTCTTCTACTGAATTAGTTTTTTTAAGTATTCAGAATTGACATTCTCTGATAATTAGCATAGCAACTCCAGTTACTTTATTTACAGTAAACATTATTCTCCTTCTTTACTTGTTATTGATTCCCTGTGATGGGTGGTGAGCTCAGAAGTGGCAACTGCTGTTTAACAATTCTATGCTGCGAACTACAGATTGTTCACATAATTTGCATAATCAGTCTTCTAAAGTGGCCGCAATAAAATACCCAGTAGGAAGAAGAAAATGACCAGGCTTTGTGTTTGGTCTGGTTGTATGGAAAGCACCAGAAACAGAAGAGGGGAGAGGAAGATACAGTTGTCTCTGGAATTATGTTGTACATTACCAGTTATATTTCTGTTGTAAAAGTTTGTGCAATGGATGGTGACTTGGGATAACCTTTGTATCTCACTCAGTACTTTTCCCCTCTGCAGCTTGTTAAAAACTCATAAACAGTATTGAGCATCCTTACAGTTCCCCACCTTTCCCAGTTCTAGACTCCAAACGCTAACCTGCGCTGTTCTCTTTCAGAATCTGACTGACTGTTGTTCATTTCCAGCACTCTCTATTTCTTGTTCAGATTTAACAGCTTCTCCTGAATTGTTCTTCATACTTTTTAAACCATTGATCGCACACTGTGTGCAGTAGTACCTGACGTAGAACTGTTTGCAATTCCTCCTTCCTTGCAGATTTACGTCAGAGTGCTGGTAGATTACTGCCCGCAGTACGATCCCACTATCCCCTGTCCCGAAGCCGGCCTGACCTTCAGGAGAGGAGACGTCCTGCAGATTGTCGACCAGAATGATGCGCTCTGGTGGCAGGCCAAGAATATCACAACAGCCTCAGGATGCGCTGGCCTGATTCCCTCCAATAACCTGCTGAAGAGGTAAGACAACTGATTCTGAATGATAAACAGTGAGGCTGGTGCGAGAGGACAAGTGATGGGGCAGTACTAGAGGCAGTCCCTTTCGCTGAATTACTGCTATATATAAGGAGAGATGGCTGTAACTTCCAGCTGCCCTGTGAACAGGACAGGAAGGACTGACTCCTTCAGATGTGATGAGGCCCTGTCTGCTCTCCCGGTCGACATAAAAGATCCTGCAGCACTATTTCAAAGAAGAGCAGGGGAGTTCTCCCCAGGTTCCTGGTCAATATTTATCTCTCAACCAACATCACTAAAGGAAAGTTATCTGCTCATTATCACATTGCTCTTTGTGGGAACTTGCAATGTGCAGTTTGGCTACTGCATTTTCGTCATTAGTACAGGAACTGCATTTCAAACTACTTCATTGGTTGTAAAGTGTTTTTGGACATCTGAGGTTGTGAAAGGTGATATATAAATGGAAGTCTTTTTCATTGGTATTGGGCAGGCTTACTGTGTAAATTTTACCCACTTGAAAAGGAGGGATGTTAATACTGGGACAACTAAACAAGTTGCAATTCTAAAGTATCTTTAGCATAAACATCCAACGCTGCTTCACAGATGCATAATCAAATAAAAAATAGAACGCCAAGCCAAAGAAAGATATTGTTACGGCCACGTGGTGAGAGGTGTGGGTGGTTCTACTCCCACCTGACTGCAGCAAGTATTTTTGTTATTTGGATTTTAACCCCTTTGTGTTTAATTTGTCAAAAGCACAGACAGCGACAGGTTTTCTTGTAGATTTAAAACAGATGATTAATTATTTATTGAGTAATATACCTTACTCTGAAATTGTTGCAACCGCATCCACTCAAGCATTCACTCACTCACACAGACACACACAAGAAGAGATAGATAGAGAGGAAAAGGGGTACATGGTTTGAAGTGAGGTAGGATTTCAGGGTTCACAGTAAACCTGTTGAATCTTCTCGGAGGTCAATTTCTCTTTAACGTTGTAAGCTTGGGGTGTTTGTGGATTTCTCTAATCATTGAAATTTCAGCTTGAAGGTGGGGGAATCGCTTCCAATTTTCTGCTGCACAAGTTGAAATGCAGAATTTATAGCAGGGTGCCTTCCGTCTGGCTTGCTGGATTTTTTCCCAGCTCTCAGCTGGACAGGCTTTGATGATGCTTTGTCCTGGGTGTTTCTCTCTTTCCAGAGAGCTACCTTTTAAGCTAAAAGTTTCTCACATCTTGCCTCTGTTGGAAGACACAGTTCTTCCTCTCTGTGGTGACCAACAATGGCCCAGGATGTGGCTACTTCACACCTTCTTTGTTTCAGAATAACCCATTCAATTCAAAAATGTCTCTTGATTCATGTTGGGTGTAATTGACATCTTTTAGCTTTGGAATGTATCCTTCTGTCCTTGCCAGACAATAGACAGTTAAAATATACAAGGCCAGGTCTTTTGACCTTTGATGGCCATTTTGAAGCACATTGTCCACTTTTTTAAAAAAAGAAGTCAATTTTTATAACTCTTCAGGCTGAGTTCTTGTATTTTCAATCACTGCACTTTACGTGAGTGTTACAATATATTGGGAAGGGATCTAAAGCTTGCCTGAGAGAGGAGGTTTTAAGGAAGGTCTTCAAGGAAAAAAGGGCAAGACCGAGGAATTTAGGTTGGGAATTCCAGATAGTGGGCATCAAAAGGAGACTTGCATTTATATAGCACTGCTGTCAGAAATGTCCCAAAGTGCTTGAAATTCAATAAATTTCTTTGAAGTGTTGTTTATTTTTTATTTAGAGATATAGCACTGAAACAGGCCCTTCGGCCCACCGAGTCTGTGCCGACCATCAACCACCCATTTTTACTAATCCTACGTTAATCCCATATTCCTACCCCATCCCCACCTTCCCATACTAGGGGCAATTTATAATGGCCAATTTACCGATCAACCTGCAAGTCTTTGGCTGTGGGAGGAAACCGGAGCACCCAGCGAAAACCCACGCGGTCACAGGGAGAACTTGCAAACTCCACACAGGCAGTACCCAGAATTGAACCCGGGTCGCTGGAGCTGTGAGGCTGCAGTGCTAACCACTGCGCCACTGTGCTGCCCTATTTGTTAGCCCACATAGCAGCAGCTATGCTTACAGTGAGACACAAACATTAGCAAGCTGATGAATGACCAGTAAATCTGTTTTCTAATAGTGTTTCTTGAGAATAAAGCACCAGGAGAACACACTACTGTTCCTCACATTGGGCTAGGGCATCTTTAACATTCACCTGATCAGAGAAAAGGAGCCTCATTGTAATGATGCACTTGTAAGATGAACCAAACTGGTACAGCACACGTTAGATACAGTGTGAAGCTCCCTCTACACTGTCCCCATCAAACACTCCCAGGACAGGTACAGCATGATTAGAGAGAGAAAGAAAGGTTTGAAGAAAAGGTCATTCAGCCCATTGAAGCCAATCCCTCTGGTACATGAACTCTCCATAAATGCTTATCACTCTGGTATATTAACTCTCCCATCGAAGCTCATCCTTGCTGACATTTACCCTTCTGCAGTTGTCTGGCACTTAGTAATTCGGTGGAGTTATTTTTTGAAAAGGTTTAGGCTTGCTTGGATTGAATGGCTTGTTCATTTCCTAAAAGTTCTCATACTCTTCCCTGTATATGTTGAAATGTTGCTTGCTGTGTGCACTTACTCTCCTCTTTCTTAAATGCCCAGGAAGCAGAGGGAGTTCTGGTGGTCGCATTCCTTCCCATTGCACACTTGCAACAAATCAACATTCTGTGAGTAGCACCAATTACACCATTGTCTTCACCATTTGGAATGTTGGCAAAGATTGGCTTTTTGATATGAAGGTGCAGGTGTCGGACCATATGTAGAAGGTGATTCCCAGCCCGGGGCAGCTGGTCTTCAGTGACCTGTACTTATATATTGCTTTTCATGGAGCAAGGGAGCCAAGGCAGCTCAAGAGGCATGAAGAAAATGGACACAAAGCCAAAGAAGGAGAGGTCAAAGAAGGATCAGAGGTCAATGGAGGATTAAAAAGAGGACCAGATAGTGAAGCAGAAGTTGTCATTTGGGAGAGATTTGCAGGATGTAGAACTGAGACAGCTGAAGGCAAGGCCACCAATGGAAGGGATGGGGTGATGCTCAAGAAGCCAGAGTCAGAGGAACAATGAATCTGGGGCAGTGAATGTGGTTAGAGATGGGAAAGGGTGGTGCCATGAAGGGACTTACACACGAGGATAAGAATTCTAATTTTTAGAATTTGTGAAATTGGGAGTTAATGTAGGTAGGTCAGTGAGTAAAGGGGTGGTGGGTGATTAGAGCCTGGTTTGAGGAAGGATATGAGTTTTGAATGAACTGAAGCTAATGGAGGGCAGAGGATGGTAGGCTGACCAGGAAAGCATTGGAATTGTTCAGTCAGGAGGTGGCAAAGGTTTCAGTAACAGATGAGTTAGGGCAGATGTGGAGGCGGGCTATATTACAGAGTAGGCAGTCTTTGTGATAGAGAGAAAACTCATCTTGGGGTCAGATTGGACATTGAAGTCAGAATCAGGCTGAAACAGTGACTGGAAAAAAGGGTACAAGTCTGTGTCAAGGCAGCAGAGTTTGTGGTGGCAACTGAAGACAATGACTTTTGTTTTCCTAACTTTCAGGTGGCGGAAGTTGAGATTCATCCAACACTGGATGTTGAACATGTGTTCAGACAACTTAGGGTCAGTGGAGGGGTCAAGAGAGATGGTGCTGAGGTAGAATTGGGTGTCATCTGTGTACACGTGGAAGCTGACCCCATATCTGAGGATGATTTCACAAAAGTGGAATCACGAAGACAAGGAAAAGGAGGAGGCCAAGGTTCTTGGGGAACTTCTGAGTTCTCCAGTTTGGGGAAAAGAAAGCATTACAGGAGATACGCTAGCTGCAATTGGATTAGCAAAAATTAGAACCAAGCAAGGGCATTCCTACTGATCTGGACAATTGAGGAGAGATGTTGGAAGGAGCTGGTATGGTTGACAGTGCTAAATGTGACACACTTAAGAGTAGGGTGTGGATGTTAATGCCAGTGCGTGAATGATAGTGTGTGGCTGTTACAGTTAGCCTGGGGCTGTTTCAGCCAGTCTGGGAATGTTACAGCCAGTCTGGGAATGTTACAGCCAGTTTGGGGATGTTACAGTCAGCGTGCGGCTGTTACAGGCAGTTTGGGGATGTTACAGGCAGTGTGGGGATGTTACAGGCAGTGTGGGGATGTTACAGGCAGTGTGGGGATGTTACAGGCAGTGTGGGGATAATACAGTCAGTTTGGGGATTTCTGGTTCTGACCCTTTCATGGGCACTAAGTTTTCTCTTGACATGACAAAGGCCATTCTTAATGTGTCTGCTCTTGCCCTGTGTTGCCCACTTATACCCTGATTTTGCTGTTTTCATATATTTTGATCCCAACACAGTCCTCACGATGACCATTTTCCTTTAAGAATGAGGAGTGGGTCACAGCTATAGTATCTCCATCTCCTTTAAAGGTGTTCAGCACAGCTATTGGTTTTGTGCCTTGTTGCTCTCATTGTCAGTAAGAGTTTGTGTACTGAATCTGATCTGATTAACTTTCTGCTGCTGACGGGGTTTGTGCAGTGAGCCCGGTGGAAGAGGGTGAGTACATCCAATCTGAGTTGCTACATTCTGGTTTATTTTCTATCCTGAAGCCTCTACTTCACTTGTGTCTCATTCTTGTGGTTACAGAGGAGGACATGGCAATTGCTGAGAAGTTTGTTGAAACAGGTAATAAGAAGGTTTGTATGTGGGATTGAGGGAGAGCGATATAGTGAGAAGATAGGGTTGAGGGATAAGGTGAGAAGGTGGGGTAGGTGGATTGAGGGATATAGTGGGAAGCTGGGGTTGAGGGATAAGGTGAGAAGGTGGGGTAGGTGGATTGAGGGATATAGTGGGAAGCTGGGGTTGAGGGATAAGGTGAGAAGGTGGGTAGGTGGGTTTGAATGATATAGTGGGAAGCTGGGGTTGAGGGATATGGTGAGAAGGTGGGGTAGATGGATTGGGGGATATAGTGGGAAGCTGGGGTTGAGGGATAAGGTGAGAAGGTGGGGTAGGTGGATTGAGGGATATAGTGGGAAGCTGGGGTTGAGGGATAAGGTGAGAAGGTGGGGTAGGTGGATTGAGGGATATAGTGGGAAGCTGGGGTTGAGGGATATGGTGAGAAGGTGGGGTAGATGGATTGGGGGATATAGTGGGAAGCTGGGGTTGAGGGATAAGGTGAGAAGGTGGGGTAGGTGGGTTTGAATGATATAGTGGGAAGCTGGGGTTGAGGGATAAGGTGAGAAGGTGGGGTAGGTGGGTTTGAGTGATATAGTGGGAAGCTGGGGGTGAGGGATAAGGTGAGAAGGTGGGGTAGGTGGATTGAGTGGTCCCAGAACGTCAGTTCCTTGTGGTGTTCAGTATCTTAAAGGTGAAATGGGGATGACCCTGGAGGATGAGTCTGTGGGTCAATTGTGTTGGAGGACCAATAGTTAAGAGTCGCCAGCAGTCGTGGCTGATGGGGGAGGCATGATTTGTCTGTTCTCTTTTCGGGGTGATATTCAACTTTGCATTCAGCCAAGCTGACTGCCCTGTGGATGTGAATATTGGAAATACAGGTACAAATTCCCAAGCTTCCAGGGTCAGGCTTCCTCCCAAGAGGCCCTAGTTGGAACATCACCCCTAACATCGGCATTTCCAAACATTGTGCTCAGATTCTCTTCTTTATCTCCACAGATGAAGAAACCTTTGAATCAGGTAACTGAGCCCCATGTGTTTAATGTACTGTGTTAACAATACCTGTAAACTGCAAACAGTTTGAATGCCCAACATCCTCCATCATCAGCATTTTGAGGGTGGGGTGGGAAATGCAGTCAGTGTGGCACCATTTTCATACCAGGAACCATGCCAAGCTCCCCTCTCATCTTCCCACTCTGTTCCATCGCTCTTCTTCACTCTCCTCCAGTGCTACTGGCCCAGGTTAGTGCCTCAGTAACAGGAGGTATGGAATGTAAAGGTTTTTCTTATTTCCAGAGAAGTTAAATCTTGCTGTGCCTCAGGTTCTGCTGCCAGGACCCCAAATCCCACCCCCCTCCCATCCTCGCCACTCCCCAGGGTGGAAGGGAAGGAGATTGAAGATTATTGCCTGTGATGAAGCTCAGTCAGAGTGCGGTGTTTTGGAAGAGGAGAGATGGCCAAGCCATCTCTCCCAATGGGAGAGGGAGAGGAAACTGTGGCAACTTTGGGTCAGAACTTTGGGCGGCACAGTGGCGCAGTGGTTAGCACCGTAGCCTCACAGCTCCAGGGACCCGGGTTCGATTCCGGGTACTGCCTGCGTGGAGTTTGCAAGTTCTCCCTGTGTCTGCGTGGGTTTTCTCCGGGTGCTCCGGTTTCCTCCCACAAGCCAAAAGACTTGCAGGTTGATAGGTAAATTGGCCATTATAAATTGTCACTAGTATAGGTAGGTGGTAGGGACATATAGGGACAGGTGGGGATGTTTGGTAGGAATATGGGATTAGTGTAGGATTAGTATAAATGGGTGGTTGATGTTCGGCACAGACTCGGTGGGCCGAAGGGCCTGTTTCAGTGCTGTATCTCTAATCTAATCTAAAAAGTCTGGAAATAATTGCTGATGTCAGCTTAATGGGGAAACAGATCTCCACCAATTGTACACACAAGAGGAGGGTTATTTATACAAGTATAGCACAGGGCCAGGTGCTGAGGGGGCAATTCAATGAATATAACTGACCATTCAGCACAGGGAAGCCCTCTCAGAGGCTCTGGGTGGAGCAATTGGCTCCCAAGGTAAGGATGATGACACCCTCAGCCTCCTTGAGAATTTTCCTGGCATAAGCGCGTCAAGCTTTCTTCAGCATTGTTCAGAGGAGGTCTGTGGATGTGGGTAAAGCTGAAGGCTCTTTGACTCCATATTATGGGGACGATACTCCACCCACACCCTGGAATCCTGTTCCGTCCAAACTAAAGCTTCATACGCTGTCAACTCTGGTCAACCATTTCAGTGCAATTTGAGATATGACATGTGACTACAGTGTGCTAAGGAGGAACAGGTGACTTTGGACCTAGGTTCCCAAAGCTGTCCACCACTGGGACAGAGTCTGTCATAGACTAATTAATAGAAATTGCTAGCTATGATTAGTCAACAACTCCATTATCGCTCTATCATACAACTACCAGGATGGTAGAATATGAACTCGATAAGCCTTG
This sequence comes from Heterodontus francisci, assembly GCF_036365525.1. Lineage (NCBI taxonomy): Eukaryota > Metazoa > Chordata > Chondrichthyes > Heterodontiformes > Heterodontidae > Heterodontus > Heterodontus francisci. The sequence goes on from NC_090377.1 coordinate 114,233,488, forward strand.
ATCCTTTTTGCATCTTGCAATTCCAATATTCCTAAATGGACTGGAGGTCAAGGGTAACACAAGGATTCTGCATGGAAGCTGTGCTCGGTCATGGCCGTGGCCCCAGAATTTGCTCAACTTTTTCAGTAATTCTTTGGCATTAGAATGGGGCTAGGACTCAGTGATGCATGGAAGTTGGGGGGAATCCCTTTTGCCTGGGTTTCTGCCATGGGAACTCACTACCACAGGAAGTAGTTAAAGCAAATAGTATAGATGCATTTAAGGGGAGGTTGGATAAGCACATGAGAGAGAGAGGGGAATAGAGGGTTATGCTGATAGAGTTAGATGAGGAAGAGAGGAGGCTCGAGTGGAGCAGAAATGCCGGCATGGACTGGTCAGGCTAAATAGGCTGTTCTGTTGTTACGACCAGGTGAGAAAGAGATCTAGGGTTCCCTTTCAGCCTTCACCTGGTCTTACCATAACAGGGTTTAACTTTAAACACACCATACTTTTAGCTCTCCCTTGGTGAATCCTTGTTCACTGCTTTCCAATTATAAGGCAAAGAAACCTGCACAAACAGGCTTTCTTAGGTTTAAAGAAGAAAAGTTGAAATTTATTAAACTTAAACTGTAATTCGGTTAACGCCTACGGATACATGACACACCCACACTAGCATGCATACGCGATACACACATGCAAATAGGGACAGAAAAGAGAAGAAAAATGAAGTGGAAAAGTTTGAGGCAATATCTGAAGAGGGTTATTGTTATGGGTCTTCGAGCTCACTGTAGAGTCCTTGATTGTAGGTAGATCTTGTTTTTCATTGGGGCCCAGTATTCTTAAACCTTGTTTGCTGTAGGAGACTTTTCTCTCTTGGGGTTCATGTGTCTTCAGTGGATTCGGAATTCCGTGAGAAAGAGATAGAGAGCCAGACAGGAGAGGCTGTGGTGAACCAGCCAGGAGAGATCTTTTCAGTCCAGGAACAAACAGACTCTCTCAGTTCAAACTGTTTGTACAATTCAGAAAAACACAGGTTGCCAAACAGGTTAGTCATGTGACTAACTGGTCTGACCACATCTTGGATTGTATCACCTTAGCGGTCTCTGGAATGCTCCTCTTTACACACAATACCTGGTGATCAAGGTCCATTGTGGGTTGAATGTGTCAGGGAATGGTCCTTTGTCCTTCCAATCTCCGTTTGTTAATATGCAAATGGCTTTGCCAGTCATGGCTGATCTATTTAACAATTTCTTTCTTCACTCCAGTAACGGTTTAAAATCAATGTTCATGACAAAATAAATGTGCCTCATTTGTGGCAGGTGGGGGCCTAACATGACATTGTGCTTTATATTCTAGGTAAATTCTATGTAATGGCCTCACTGCCGTTTCCAGGCTGAGCAGGAGCCCAGACAATATGCACACAGAAGCTGCTGGAATGGCACTGGGGTCTCCATATACACTAACTAGCACTCCCAGTGCACCGAGGACAATTAGCGATGAGTTAAGAGGGGTAGCTGTAACTAGTGCCAGCCCATGCTGGCGGAAGTTCTTCAAATTAGAGCCTGTGTCCTCGAGAAGCTTTAAAAAGTGATTTACAGGGGAGTTTCTGGAGCAGAGTGGTGGCCTGAGAGAGTTGAACCTGCCTCTGGCAGCCTGTCGGACCACCAGGAAATGGAGGAGGAACAGTGTAGGGTACAGAAATAAAAACAAGAAATGCTGGAACCACTCAGCAGGTCTGGCATCTGTGGAAAGAGAAGCAGAGTTAACGTTTTGGGTCAATGACCCTTCTTCATTCCGAAGAAGGATCACTGGGGCGGCGCAGTGGTTAGCACCGCAGACTCACAGCTCCAGGGACCCGGGTTCAATTCTGGGTACTGCCTGTGCGGAGTTTGCAAGTTCTCCCTGTGACCGCTGGGTGCTCCGGTTTCCTCCCACTGCCAAAGACTTGCAGGTGATAGGTAAATTGGCCATTGTAAATTGCCCCTAGTGTAGGTAGGTGGTAGGGAATATGGGATTACTGTAGGGTTAGTATAAATGGGTTGTTCTTGGTCGGCACAGACTCAGTGGGCCGAAGGGCCTGTTTCAGTGCTGTATCTCTAAATAAATAAATAAATAAATAGTTTATCTAGAGAATCCCCTATATTAATATTCACATAGGAAGATTCCATTGTAAATGTTGATATAAAAAGTGTTACAGGAAGTAATGATGTGTGAACAGGAAGTGTGGACTGTGTGCAATATTATTAACAATATATAGGTATCTAGCTTATTTTTGTGGGACCCAAACTAAATTGGAGCCTTTTTCACATGTTGCTTGCTGTTCAATATTTAACATGTGTTACTTAAATCATAGGGGCACTGTTAATGCTGGGGAGGAACAGCCCACAGTTACGAACTGTGTTTGGCCGGTGGGCTGATGACAGAAGAGGTATCTTTAACTAATTTATTCTTTTTCCTATTTCTCTGCTCTTGTTTGCTTTCTAAAGAGGAACTAAGAGAAGGTAAATCTTCAAAACTCTGCTGCCTATATCCTGAGCCCACATTAAAACCATACATCCGCCACTGGCCACTGCTCACCACCCACCACTCCTTTCCCAATTGTTGCCTCACCCCGCCCCCGTCCCAATCTCCCCGTCTCTTGGTCACACCCTCTTTCCCTTTAACAATCTACTTGGCCATTATTGGCAACCCGAAAATCAAAGCCTATTTGTGTGACCCAGCAGGTGTCTTAAGCTTGTGGAGCTGATATGAATGAGGCTTGAGGGCAAATATTTGCTGCATCATAGCCCCACCCATTCAGGAGCAGGAATTGTTCCCTGCACCCAGATGGTGCTGACAGACTGACGCAAATGAATTTCCAGGCCCAAGATTCTGGAGTGGGACTTGAACTCAGAGGCAAGAATGCTACCACTGTGCTAAACCAACCACAATTAGTTTCAGTACCTTGGGTTGGAGAAGGGACCAAAGATCAGCCAGGGTTCTCGCTTCTGATCACCTTCCAGTGACTCCAACACAACAACTTGCATTTATATAGCACCTTTGTTACGACAGATTGCTCCTGTCAAAGCCCCCAGTCAAAATATACGATTCTGATTGTGGTGGGACCAATGCACTGTTAATTCAATCCCGTCGTTCCACAGATCGCCTAACATATCATTTAAACTTTCCAAATTAAAGAAAGACCCAGTCAAATTGTACCATCTATTAAGCCCCGAATGAGGCGAACGAAACCAGGTGTCTTTAAATCAATAATTAACTCTTTAATTAGAAGAACTAAATTCTTAAACACTATGAAGATATAAACAACATTTAAAATAGAAAAAATCAGAGTCCTTGCAAATTTACAGTTCAATGTTGCTTGAAGTCCTCACAGTCGTCTGATGTGGTAAAAAATGTTCTTCCACAGTAGAACAGAACAGTCTGTAGTCTAACATCAGTAGGTGATGCTTTCCTTCTCCAGCGAATTTCAACAATTAACAACTTGCAAACACTTTCAATGGAATCAATCTGACTTTAGAGTTTTTTAAGGGATAAAAGATTGTCACAGTCTAACTTCCCTTTCTTCAATTTAAATTACTAGAGATCTCTGTCTTTGCTTGATGTTTTTAGAATTTTGAGAGAATAATAATCAGACTAAAATCCTCTTCACTTTAAATGGTAGAGAGCTCTTTTTTCAGGTGTGCTGATCACAGCTGTGTCCTCTGTGTCTGTGTGTTCAAACTGTCTTACTAACTGCCAGTTCAAACTGAATTGCAACAAATGTATCGCATCAGGCTCACTCCCAATGGCTGTTTCCATGGTATCGAGAATGCACCCTTTGAATCGCAGTAACCAAATGGCTGTTTCTAAGGCAACGGAAATGCACCTTCCTCACTCCTCAGGCTTGCCAGCTCTTAAAGCAATACTGATCCCTTGCAAACCTTAAAGGCAAACCGCATATTCCGAAAAGAAAGTACAGGATCATGACACCTTTAATATAATAAACGTCCCAAGGTGCTTCACAAGAGTGTTATCAAATTAAATTTGACACTGAGCTACATAAGGAAATATTAGGGCAGATGTCTAAAAGCTTGGTCAAAGAGGTAGGTTTTCAGAGATCATCTTAGAGGAGGAAAGAGAGGTAGACAGGCGGAGAGGTTTAGGGAGAGAATTCCAGAGCTTAAGTTCCAGTCAGCTGGAGGCACTGCCACCAGTGATGGAGCAATTAAAATTGGGGATGTGCAAGAGGCCAGAATAGCAGGAGCGCAGGGCTGGAGGTGATTACAGAGATAGGGAAGGGTGAGGCCATGGAGGGACTTGAAAACAAAGATGTGAAGTTTAAAATTGAGGCATTGCTGGACCGGGAGCCAATATAGGTCAGTGAGATGGCCCTATTCATGGAAGTCCAGGTTAAAAGTGCTCGGAGAAGTGAGCAAAGAGAACATTGACTTTGAGAAAGGTCTGGGAGATCAAACCCATTGAAACTGAGACTTTTAGTTGCAAAGATTTCACCATCAAGGAAGACTGTGTAACGTATAAGTGTGTTGTGAGGCTTTCAAGTGTTTTAATAAGTGAGGAAAATACCTCACAGAATCACAGACATGTTACAGCGCAGAAGGAGGCCATTCGGCCCATCATGTCCGCACCGGCTCTCTGAAAGAGCAACTCCTTCAGTTCCATTCCCCTGCCTTCTCCCCGTAACCCTGCACATTCTTCTTTTTCATATAACTGTCCAATTCCCTTTTGAATGCTTCAATTGAACCTGCCTCCACCACTTCCTCAGGCAGCGCATTCCAGACCTTAACCACTTGCTGCGTGAAAATGTTTTTCCTTATGTCACTTTTGCTTCTCTTACCAAATACTTTAAATCTGTGCCCTCTCGTTCTCAATACTTTCACGAGTGGGAACAGTTTCTCTCTATCAACTCTGTCCTGACCCTTCATGATTTTGAATACCTCTTTCAAATCACCTCTCAGCCTTCTCTTCTCCAAGGAAAACAGTCCTAACTTCTCCAATCTATCTTCATAACTGAAATTCCTCATCCCTGGAACCATTCTCGTGAATCTTTTCTGTACTCTCTCCAATGACCTCCTGTCTTTCCTCAAGTGCGGTGCCCAGAATTAGGCGCAATACTCCAGCTGAGGCTGAACATGTGTCTTATACAAGTTCAACATAACTTCTGAAGTTCTGATGAAGGGTCTCTGACCTGAAACGTTAACTCTGCTTCTCTCTGCACAGATGCTGCCAGACCTGCTGAGTATTTCCAGCATTTCTTGTTTTTTTTCAGTTTTCCAGCATCTGCAGTATTTTGCTTTTATTTTATTTAACATAACTTCCTTGCTCTTGTACTCTATGCCCTTATTAATAAAGCCCGGGATACTGTATGCTTTATTAACCACTTTCTCAACCTGACCTGTCACCTTCAATAACTTATGCACATATACACCCAGGTCCCTCTGCTCCTGCACCCTCTTTAGAATTGTACCCTTTATTCTATATTGTCTCTCCATGTTCTTCTTACCAAAATTAATCACTTCACATTTACCTTTCTCTGTAATTGGGATATCAGCGACTTACAAAATACTATTTAGTTAATGGAGATTTCTTTTAGTTTAGTTGTTACAATAAAAATCTGAAAACATGAAATCTTGTGTAATTCTTTAAACTGGTCTTGGGAGTTCATATCCCGTGTTTTAACATTAACAGTCTCACTGAGGTTGTAACAATACGGATGACAGAGGTTTCAATGAGTTTAAGTTTATAGAGAGTGGAAGATGACAGACCAGGCAGGAAACCCTTGAAGTAGTCGAGAGTAACAAAGCTAAAGTGAACACATGAGGATAGGATGAGGTTCAGCTATGCTTGGATATTCTGCCAGTGTTGACTGACCAGTCTCATAAAGGGCCAGTTGAGTGATAGTATCCAAGGGTGTGATGCGTCCGCAGACATAGCCTACAGGAATAAAAACAAAAAGTGCTGGAAATATGGTCTCGTTTTGTTTTTATTTCAGATTTCCAGCATCTGCAGTATTTTGCTTTGATTCTCGCCTACAGGAGTTGACACCTGCAGGACGGGAGTGGGAGCAGTGGAAGGGCAGGGAATTTATTTATTTAGAGATACAGCACTGAAACAGGCCCTTCGGCCCACCGAGTCTGTGCCAACCATCAACCACCCATTTATACTAATCCTACACTAATCCCATATTCTTACCACATCCCCACCTGTCCCTATATTTCCCTACCACCTACCTATACTAGGGGCAATTTATAATGGCCAATTTACCTACCAACCTGCAAGTCTTTGGCTGTGGGAAGAAACCGGAACACCCGGGAAAACTCACGCAGACACAGGGAGAACTTGCAAACTCCACGCAGGCAGTATCCAGAATTGAACCCGGGTCGCTGGAGCTGTGAGGCTGCGGTGCTAACCACTGCGCCACTGTGCTGCCCATGCTATGACGTACAAGACAGACTGACTACCCTGGGCCCTTTCTTGAAAAAGAGAATACCGAGTGGAAATAGGGAACAATAGGCCAAGGAAAAAATTCTTCGGTTCCTTAGTGCAGTGAATCAGTATCAAGATGGGATCAGCTGATCCAAATAAAAGCAGAGTTAACGATTCAGACCTGTGACAGAGCTGAAATGTTAACAGTTTCTCTCGCCACAGATGCTGTCAGACCTGTTGAGTATTTCCAGCACTTTCTGTTTTTATCTCAGCTGATCCAAATCCTGAGAGTCCCACTTACTCCTGGTAACTCCTGAATTGCCAGAATCCCTCATATCTGATTTAGGTTCTAGTATATGTGATTTAAGAGCTAATGTATGTGAATTAAGCTATAATGTCTCTAATGTATGGGATTTAATATCTAATCTGTGATTTACGATCTGATTGAATGACTGTCCTGTGCTGTTCTCTCTCCTGGTGATATCTCCCCGATGTGTAGAAGATGCTGAGTTCAATGGATATAACCAAGGATTGTACATTGGTAGGTCAAAGCTCGCTCACTCCCCTCTGCAGCTCCTTTGCATTTATTTCCCGTTCTACTTCCTATCCCTCAGTTCCCTCTCTTTGCTGCTGTACAGTCTGGCCTCGGCAGAGGGACCAGAGATTCATAGATTCATAAAACTGTCGAATGATTACTGCACAGAGGAGGCCATTCGGCCCATGTCTGTGCTGGCCGGTACTGGCGCTTCCCTCTAGTGTCAGCCCGCACTTGCTCAGCTTAAGCAACCAAGGTTTTTAGCTCAAATTCTCCCCCTCCCAACAAACCTCACCCAAATACTGCCAGGGAAAGGGAGCAAAATCCCCCCTCCCAAATACTGCCAGGGAAAGGGAGCAAAATCCCCCCTCCCAAATACTGCCAGGGAAAGGGAGCAAAATCCCTCCCTCCCAAATACTGCCAAGGCAAGGGAGCAAAATCCCCCCTCCCAAATATTGCCAGGGAAGAGGGGGCATTAGAACATAGGAGCAGGAGTAGGCCATTCAGACCATCGAGCCTGCTCCGCCATTCAATATGATCATAGCTGATCATCCGCTTCAATGCCTTTTTCCCACACTATCCTCAAATCCCCTTATGTAATTGATATTTAGGAATCTCTGCTTTAAACATACTCAATGACATGAGCTTCCACAGCCCTCTGGAGTAGAGAATTCCAAAGATTCACAATCCTCTGAGTAAAGAAATTTCTCTTCATCTCTGTCCTAAGTGGCTTCCCCCTTGTTTTGAAATTGTGTCCCCTGGTTCTAGACTTCCCAACCAGGGGAAACATCTTAGCTGCATCTACCCTGTCTATCCCTTTAAGTATTTTGTAGGTTTAAATGAGATCACCTCTCATTCTTTGAAACTCTAGAGAATACAGGCCCAGTTTGTCCAATTTCTCTTCATAGGACAGTTCCCGCCATCCCGGGAACAAGTCTGGTCAATCTTCGTTGCGCTCCCTCGATGGCAATAATATCCTTCCTTCTTTCTCTCCCTCTCCCAACATCCCACCCAGCAAACAGTTTGGGGAAATGAAGCGGCACTTGTCTTTCCACTGGCCAGGGTGGGTGGAAAGGGGGGCAGGCAGGGGGGTGGGGATGTATGTTTGGTACTCCCCCATTACCTGGAGCTGCCACTAAAGAGAGAGAATGAACTTGCATTTCTATTGCGCCTATCACATCTTTCTATATTTTTTGTCCCTCCCCATTAACCCGTTGTTGTCGTTCTTTCAGCGGGATTCAGGAGGAGCATGCGACTCTGCCGGCGGAAATCAAAGAGCAGTAAATTGCTGTGCTCTGCTCGCTGCCCGAGCAGCTGTTATACCAGCACAGTGTCACCGTACGAGGAAGTGATGAGATACCAGCGCTGCCCCACCAACAGGCACAGGCTGATTGTCCTGGTTGGTGAGTATACTAACAATCCAGATTAGAAGCAGGTTAAACCTTCCTCAGCTGTAGGGTTCCTAAACTCACATGGACTGAAGGGTGGCCACTTCCTCATGGACACCAGGTGGCAAGCCCAGTCCTGACATTGTAGGACATCAGCAGAAGGGCAGGACACAGGCTTGAGAGCCCAGTCCCAAAGGAGAGGTCACCAGGAGAAGGGACCAGTCCCACAATGCAGGACACCAGGGGAAGGGCCCAGTCCCACAATGCAGGACACCAGGGGAAGGGACTAGTTTGACAGGGGAGGGCATCAGGGGAAGGACCCAGTCCCACAATGTAGGACACCAGGGCAAGGGACCAGTTCCACAGGGCAGGTCAGCATGGGAAGGGCCTTGTCCCACCAGGCAGGGCACCAGGGGAAGGCCCAGTTCCATAGGGCAGGGGAAGGTAACAGGCAGTCTGATTCAGTCTGAGACAATGGCTGGAGTGGACTTATTGAATCAGTGGTGGGAGAACAGAACTTCTGCTGGGGTCCGAGGACAATGCCTTTTATCTTCCCAATGTTGAACTGGGGGAAATTGTGACTCATCCAAGATTGGACAAGCAGTCTGACAGCATAGAAGCAGTGATGGAGTCGCAAAGATGGTGGAGTGGATGTTGTCAATGTACATGTGAAACCTAAACTCCCATGATAGAGATGCAGAGGCTACAATTGGATAGGCATGAGTTAAACCAAGTGAGGGCAGTCCCATTGAGTTGGACAACAGTGGAGAGAGGTTTTACCAGAGTTCTCATGACCCACCAAAGTTCTGATGGACGTGGGAGATCGAACATTTGACCTCAGCATGTTTCTGAATTTCAGAAAGCAGCTGGAACAGTGTTACACGGCCAGTGCTTACAGCTGGTGAGAAATCTCCTGTGATAATTGGGAACATTGCGTTGAGAACTGAGACCCAGATGCTAGCTTGGTTTCCTTGTTTTCCTAACATTCTAGGTCCCTCAGGAGTGGGAGTGAATGAACTGAGAAGAAGATTGATTGAGACCGACCCACGTCTCTTCCGAAGTCCAGTACCACGTAAGTCAGGCTACCTCACATAGTGGCACACACTGAGACAGGTGGGTCTGCACACAACTGGCCAGGTCAGAGCTCCGCATTGAATGAGGAAATCCTTCAATGGGAGAGACAGACTTCACCTTCTGGTGTACAAGCTCTCGTGACCCTCCTGTCAGGAAAATAGGCACAGGGTGGGGGGAGGGGCGATAGGAAGCAGAAGGCCATTAAATGGGTGGGTAGAGTCTATGAAGGGTTAGAGTGTAAATGAGCTGTGTGAGGAGATGAAATGCGTGAGTAGAGCTCATGATAGGAAAGAGTGTACATGGGCTGTTGGAGGGAATTAAATAGGTGGCTAGGTAGATGTAGAGAAGATGTTTCCATTTGTGGTGCAGTCCAAAATTAGAGGTTATAAATGTAAGATAGTCACCAATAAATCCAATAAGGAATTCAAGTGAAACCACTTGACTTGGAAAGTGGTGAGAAAATGGAACCTGATGAGAACATGGAGTGGTATTTAAGGGAAAGCAAGATGAGCACAAGGAAGAAAGTAATAGAAAGATATGTCGGGATTCATATAGGGATATTCTCTGAGATATCTGTGCTCATTTAGTTCTCTTCAGTTGAGCATCCCAATTTTAATTGCTCCATTGGTGGCTGTACGTTCAGCTGCCTTGGCCCTAAACTCTGGAATTCCCTCCCTAAACCTCTCCTCCTCGCTACCTCTCTCTCTTTCTTTAAGACACAGCTTAAAACCTACCTCTTTGCCTCAACTTTTTGCCATCTGCATTATGTGACTCGACATTAACTTTTGCTTTATAATTTTCCTGTGAAGAACCTTGGGACGTTTTATCATGTTAAAGGTGCTATATGAATACAGGTTATTGTTGTTGCTGGGAGGACACTCGTGTGGTGCACAAACACCAAATGGACCTGTTGGGCTGAATGGTCTGTTTCTGTGCTGTAAATGTGTCTAAAAGGCAGCTTCAGAGAGTTGCTAAAGTAGGTGATACTTGTAGAATGTCAACAAATCTGTTAGACTTTAACTCTCATCGTGTAAAATAGCCTTGGACAATTCTAATATTCTAAATGTTTCTTCTTTTCTGTATATGTGAACCAGATAGTTCATGTTCTGTCCTGAGATAGTGCTGTGGAGCTGTTTTGAGTCTTTGTTATGTTGTGCTAATAACACTGAATGTAAAACCAAGAGTGAAGGCCATGGAGGAGGTGATGTAATGCCTTTTAGCTGAACTTAAAAACAAGACCATTGTTAGAAAGTCAGAAGATGAAACAGAAGAAATAACTGTAGAAAGTTTGAGCTCAATGTAAAGCATCAGTGTGTGTTGACTGTGAGCATGTTCAACTCGCCCTTAATAAACATACAAGTCTTTGACTCCAAATCTAGAACCCTAATTTCTGGTGCATAGACAAGGATGTCGATATGGGTAGAAAACACATTTTTTTTAAAACTGCAATGTCAAGATGATGGCAAGATTGGGAATTACAAGCTTGTAGATTGTAGGAGGGACCAAAGGCCTAGGGAGAGGAGGGGGAGCACATAGTTTGGGATAAGAACATAAGAAGCAGGAGTAGGCCATATGGCCCCTTGCGCCTGTTCTGCCATTCAGTAAGATCATGGCTGATCTTCTATATCAACCCCATTTTCCCGCCCTATCCCCATATCCCTTGATTCCTTTTGATAGTCTTGAATATACTCATCGACTGGACATCCAATGCTGTCTGTGGTAGAAAATTCCAAAGATTCATGACCCTCTGGGTGAAGAAATGTTGCCTCATCTCTGTCCTAAATGGCCGACCCCTTATCCTGAGTCTATGACTCCTCGTTCTAGACTCTCCAGCCAGGGAGAAACAGCCTCTCAGCATCTACCCTGTCAAGCCCTTGAAGAATTTTATACATTTCAATTCGAACACCTCTCATTCTTCTAAACTCCAGAAAATATCAGCCTATCCTGCTCACTCTCTCCTCACAGGACACCCCTTTCATCCCAGGAATCAATCTATTAAGCCATTCTCTAAGACAAGTATATCCTTCCTTGGGTAAGGAGACCAAAACTGTACACAGCAGTCCAGGTCCAGGTAAAGAATAAGTTAAAGCAGAAGGTGGAGGATGTGAGTCTGGGGAGAGTATCTGTGATGACCCTCAGACAGATTGTGGATTACCAGCCCACATTTCTGGTTGTATTACTTGAATCCTGCTCTAGAAGCCCCGGTTCAGCCTGGTGACTCTCCTCCTTCTGTCCTTGCAGATACCACCCGGCCACCAATCAGCTACGAGGAAGATGGGCGGGAATATTACTTTGTATCCAGGGAAACGTTTGAAGCCATGGCACTGAGTCACAGGTATGGATACATGTCAGTGGTTGGGGTTGGGCTCGAAAGTGGAGGATGGGTGGGAGGGATAGATACAACGCTGGTTCAAACAAAACTTCAGCAGTCCTGTTGGGTAACACAGCATCAGTGTGATATGAGATGTATTATACAGAGTGATAACACTGCTTCTGGAAACAGTTGTCTTTCTGAACTGTCCATGACAATGGGTCCTTAACAAAGGGAATGCATCACCCCAAGGCTGCACTCTCATGCAATCGAGTGGCTATAGAACAGCACTGGCAGGTGAGCGTCTCAGCTTGTCCTCCTGTCTGGGAGTTTACGTGAAGAATATAGCTGAAGAAACTGCAGGAGAGGAATTCAATTGTGCCCAAAAGAGGAAGTGGAGGGGAAGTGGGTGGAGTGGCCCCTCTTGGAGCTGCTGGTAGGGGCAGGAGTGAAATGGACTGACATACACTGTGCTGGCCAGGAGATTTCACCAGCTTCAAAACCCACAGGAGCAATAGTTTAAAAGGAGCAGCAGCAGAGTGAGGCAGCTACAACGAAGGAAGGATCCAGCTATCGTGCTCCATGTTGTGCAGGGATACAGATGTTCCAGTGATTCATGGGTCTGGACAGTAGCTAGCCTAAGACAGTCACGCTACTCTGTATATTCATCGATTAAAATGACCTTTAATGATTCAAACATTGAACATGGCTTTAAAACAGTTTACACATCAAACAAATCAATAAATGCTAACGACCTTTTAAATTAAGGATCTCAGCATGAAGGCAGAAGAGTGATCAGCTCTCTTGCGCTCCTTGAAGTTTCTTTTTGTTCCTGGTTGTCATTTCTCTAGGCGAAGCTTTTTAAGGCTCCTTCAATGGCGGTAAAGAAACTGCACAATGCCCCATTGTTAGATGATTTTTGTCAGTTGGAGTGTGTAGTAAAGTCAAGAGCAGTTCCATTATGGCCACTCAGCTAAGTTCATTAATGATGGATGGTTGGCTGGGTCACTCAAAATCCAGCGAACCCAGCTACTGTATTTCATCTTTTCTCGAGGATTTCTGACTACCTCACCACTGTTTTTCCAAGTTAGTTGCTTTGAGAACCAAAAGCCTGTTCAAAGCTTCTCAAAATTCTTGCGCATTGCTGCCTTTGCAGTTTAATCTTTAAATGTTTAAATGAGCGAAGTTAACCCTTTCCATCAGTGGGGACCAACAACATAGGAAAGAGTTGGGCAACAGGTTCTACTGAGGGAGTGAGTGTCAGGAGTTAGGAGCCAAATTAAAAAACAGACCTCAAGGGTGGTAATTTTAGGATTATAAACCGAGCCACGTGCAAATTGGCATAGGAACACCAGGTTAGGAAAGCGAACTAAAGAAGTGCTGTGGGCAGGAGGGTTTCCATTTCATGGGACACTGGCAGCAACACTGGGACAATAGGGAGCTGTACCAGAGGTACAGACTCCACCTGAACCGGGATGGGACCAGGGTCCTAGTGGAATGGATGAATAGGATGGTAAAAAGGACTTTAATAAATAATAGTGAGGGCTTAGTCAGAAACAATACAGGTTAGACGTCCAAAATCCGGCACTGGATTTTGGATTTTCCCAGATTTTGAACAATAAAATTAGATAGCCTATCCTTGGACAAATTCAGTGAATAAGAGATACATGAAATAAAGTATGAAAAAGATTAAATAGTGTACACATAAAGTTTAAAAAATTTTTTTAAAATTAAAGCATGAAAAGAAATACATAATAATGTATACATAAAGTTTGAAAAAAAAAATTTGTACTTACCAAATATTCTTTTTGCAGTGGTACCCATGGAGCTATTTGCTGGCCTTTTTGACATGATTGCGATGGCAAAAAATACAGGATATCATAGGTCAAGTGGTTTGGGTGGGGTTGAGGGTTGATCGGGTCGACTTAGAGTGGGAAAACTAGAACAAGCGCCTAGCCAAATTGTTCCAGTATTTGGACAATAAGTCTGAATTTAATTTAACTGAATATCAACTGAAGGGGGTGAAAGGTTATCAGAGGTAGGTGGAAATGTGGAATAATCAGTTCAGCCATGAACTTGTTGAATGGCGGAGCAGGCTCGAAGGGTCGAGTAGCCTACTCCTGCTCCTAATTCATATGTTCGTATCAAACATTTTCAAAAATGCCTGGTTTTCGGACAGCCAGATTTTGGACGTCCAACCTGTAATCTAAATGATAGTTTAAAGATAGAAAAAAGGATCAGAGCACAGCTCAGATCACAAACAGTGATATCGTTACTCCAGGAATACTAAAATAATGAAAGTAGTTACATCAGGAGTGACAAATAAGAAACGTGTTACGTCAAAACGTCTGAGAAAGACAGCATCAGGACGGAGGGCAGGTCAACGTTGGTTGCCCAAATAAGAGTTTTATATACTAACGCACAGAGTATAAGAAATAAATTGAGTGAATTAGAGGCTCAAATACATCTTAGAGGGAATGACATGGTAGCCATCACTGAGATATGGCTCTAAGATTGTCATGATTGGGAGTTAAATATTCCAAGTTATAAGGTCTTTAGAAAGGATAGGGAAACTGGAAGAGGAGGAGGCGTAGCCTTATTGATTAAAGACACAATTACCACATTAATAAGAGGAGATAGGTAAGGGAAAACCATCAGTGGAAACTGTATGGTTAGAATTGAGGAATAAAACTAATGGGAGGTGTCTATATGCCTTCTGATAGCAGCAATGACATGGCAGAATGTATTAATTCAAAGCTTAGGCAGACTTGCATGAAAAGCAGAGTTGTTTTAATGGGAGACTTTAATATTCATATAAATTGGGAAAAGCGGAGTAGCTCAAATCAGAGAGGTAGCAAATTTCTTGAGTGCATCCAAAATAGTTTTCTGGAGCAATATGTTCTAGAATCAACAAGAGGACAGGCCAAACAGATTTATTGATGAGCCAGACTTAGTTAATAATCTAACAGTAAAGGAACATTTATCTAACAATGATCATATGATCAAATTCAATGTTACATTTGAAATGACAAATCCTCAGGATCTAATGCTTTCCACTCTAAGATTTAAAGGAAGTTTATGAGGAAATTGCAGATGCTTTAGCCATAATCTTCCAAAGCTCTATCGGTTCAGGAACTGTCCCTTTAGATTGGAAAATTGTAAATGTAACTCACTACTTAGAAAGATGAGAGAGAGAAATCAGGAAATTATAGACCTGTTCGTCAAACATCTATTGTGGGAAAGTTATTGGAATCTATAATTAAAGACAGAGTGACTGAGAAATTTGAGCTGATTACAGAGCAAACATGGATTTGTAAAGGGCTGGTCATGTCCAATGAATCTAATTGCATTAAAGTGCATTGAACTAAAGGCAAATTATTGACATGGTTAGAAGATTGGTTAGGCGGAAGCAGAGAGCAATGGAAGGAAATCACTAGTGGTGTCTCAAAGGAAACTATGAAGGTATGAGGGGCAAGTTGGCTATGGTGGATTAGGAAAATACACTGAATGATTTGACAGTAGACAGGCAATGGCTAGTATTTAAAGAAGTATTACATGGTCTACAACAAATATACATTCCTCTAAGACACAAAAACCCAACAGGAAAGATGAATCAACCGTGGCTAATAGAAGAAGTTAAAGATTGCATTAGATCAAAGGAAGTAGCTTATAAGGTGTTGCCAGAAAAAGTGGTAAGCCTGAGGATTGGGAGCAATTTAGAATCCAGCAAAGGATGACCAAGAAACTGATAAAGAAAGGGAAAAGAGAATTTGAATGCAAGCTAGCGAGAAACATAAAGGCAGACTGTAAAAGCTTCTTTAGGTATGTGAAAAGGAAGAGATTAACAAGGGCAAATGTGGGTCCATTACAAGCAGAGACAGGAGAATTAATAATGGAGAATAGGGAAATAGCGGAGAAACTAAACAATTACTTTGTGTCTGTCTTCACGGAGGAAAATACAGAAAATCTCCCAGAAATACTAGGGAACCAAGTGACTTGTGAAAGAAATTAGTATTAATAAAGAGGTAGTACTCGAAAAATTAACTGGATTGAAGGTTGATAACTCCCCTGGACCAGATGAGCTACATCCCAGAGTGTTGAAGTAGGTGACTATAGAGATAGTGGATGTATGCATCTTTCAAAAATTCTATAGATTCTGGAAGGGTTCCTGCAGACTGGAAAGTAGTAAATGCAACCCCGCTATTTAAGAAAGGAGGGAGAGAGAAAATGGGGAATTATAGACCTATCAGTTTGACGTCAGTAGTAGGGAAAATGTTAGAATCTATTATAAAGGATGTGATAACTGGACACTTGGAAAATAATGATATGATTGGGGAGAGTCAACATGGATTTATGAAAGGGAAATCATGTTTGACAAACCTGTTGGAGTTTTTTGAGGATGTTACTTGTATCATAGATAAAGGAGAACAAGTGGATGTGGTGTATTTGGATTTTCAGAAAGCTTTTGATAAGGTGCCACACAGGAGGTTAGTGAACAAAATTAGAGTGTATGGGATTGGGGGTAATATACTGGTATGGATTGAGAACTGGTTAACAGACAGAAAACAGAGAGCAAGAATAAACAGGTCATTCTCAGGATGGCAGGCTGTTACTAGTGGGGTATTGCAAGGATCAGTGCTGGGGCCTCAGCTGTTCACAATCTATATTCATGATTTGGATGTGGGGACCAAATGAAATATTTCCAAATTTGCTGATGACACAAAACTAGGTGGGAATGTAAGTTGTGAGGAGGATACAAGGAGGCTTCAAGGGACTTGGACAGGCTAAGTGAATGGGCAAGAACATGGCAGATGGAATATAATGTGAATAAGTGTGAAGTGATCCACTTTGCTAGAAAACACAGAGAGACAAAGTATTTCTTAAATGGTGAGAGGTTGGGAAGTGTTGATGTCCAAAGGGACCTGGGTGTCCTTGTTCATGAGTCACTAAAAGCTAGCTTGCAGGTGCAGCAAGCTATTGGGAAGGCAAATGGTATGTTGGCCTTAATCGCAAGGGGTTTTAAGTAAAGGAGTAAAGAAGTCTTGTTGCAATTGTACAGAGCCTTGGTGAGACCGCACTTGGAGTATTGTGTACAATTTTGGTCTCCTCATCTAAGGAAGGATGTACTTGCCATAGAGGGAGTGCAACAGAGGTTCACCAGACTAATCCCTGGAATGGCGGGATTGTCTTATGAAGAGAGATTGAGCAAACTGGGCCTGTATTCTCCATTTTCGAAGAATGAGAGATGATCTCATTGAAACTTACCAAATTCTTACAGGGCGTGACAGGGTGGAGGTAAATAGGATTTTTCACCCGGCTAATGAGTCTTGAACAAGGGGACATAGTCTCAGAATAAGGGGTAGGCCATTTAAGATTGAGATGAGGAGGAGTTTTTTCACTCATGGGGTGGTGAATCTTTGGAATTCTGTACCCCAGACAGCTGTGGAAGCTCAATCATTGAGCATATTCAAGACAGAAATTGATAGATATTTGGATACTAATGATATCAAGGGATATGAGGATAGCGTGGGAAAATGGCAATAAGGCAGATGATCAGCCATGATCTGATGGAATGGTGGAGCAGGCTCGACGGACTGAATAGCCTACTCCTGCTCTTATGTTCCCATGTGTCCCACAAGGATCAATGGGAGGGTGGGGGGCTCAACTATTCACCATATTTAGTAACGACTTATAGAACACAATGGAGAGTTTAATATCCAATTTTGCTGATAACACAAAGATAGGTGGTATAGTATGTCGTGTAGAAGGGAGCATAAAATTACTAAGAAACATTGATAAAGTGAATGGGCAAAACTGTGACAGATGGATTTCAATATAATTAAGTGTGAGGTCATTCATCTTGGACTAAAAACGTCCTGAGTAAAAGAGTATTTTTTTTAATGGTGAAAAGTTAGTAAGAGTGGAGGTACAAGGAGATATAGGGGTCCATGTACACAAATCATTAAATGTACTGGTCAGGTACAAAGAAAATCAAAAATGCTAATGAATGTTAGCCTTTGTATCAAAAGGGCTAGAATGTAAGGGGAGGAAGTTTAGCTACAGCTATACAACACCCTGGTTAGACCACCTCTGGAGTACTGTGTACAGTTCTCAGGACCATACCTTAGGAAGTGTATATTGGCCTTGGAAGGAGTGCAGCACAGAATGTTACCAGAGCTCCAAGGATTAGATTGTGAGGAGAGATTTATAAACTAGTCTTGTACTCCCTGGAAGGTTAAGTGGTGATTTGATTGAGGTTATTTTTAGGATTTTAAAAGGAATTGATAGGGTAGATAGAGAGAAGCTTTTTCCACTGGTGGGGAGGATCGAGGACAAGGGGACATAACCTTAAAATCATAGGCCATTCAGGAGAAAAGGTAGGAAACATTTCTTCACACAAAGGGTGATAGAAGTGTGGAACTCTGTCACAAAAAATGCAGTAGATGCTGGGGATCAATTAATAATTTTAAATCCGAGATTGATAGATTTTTGCTAGCGAAGGGTATTGAGCAATATGGAGACAAGGAGGGTAAATGGAGCTAGGATACAGATCAGCCATAATTTCATTAAATGGTGGAACAAACTCAAGGGGCTGAATGGCCTCCTGCTGTTCCTATTTTCTTAATTCGAGAGTTAATGTACCAGGGGGATGGGCTTCAATGGAAGAGTTAATATACCAGAGGGATGAGTTTCGATGGGAGATTTAGGGTACAAGAGAGTGAAGAGATGAGCTGGTTAAAGAACCACTGTGCTGGGCACCCGAAATCTCATGAAAGAGAAGGGTCTTTATTCTGACAGGCAGACATTGATTGTGAAAGATGGATGAAAGCTGAAACCAATATCATTTAATTTGAGAAGTGTCTCCTTCTCACTGCAGGTTCCTGGAGTACGGGGAGTACAAAGGCCACCTGTATGGCACCAGCAGGGAGGCTGTACGCTTGATTCTGGACTCAGGGTTAATTTGTGTGATTGACCTGGAACCACAAGTAAGTGTTCAGGTACCAATGGAATAGTAGAGAATTGCTGGAGTATTTTGCAACCGTTATCCTGGTCAATTGGCTCTGTTATGGTCAAACCTTGACTTAAAAGCTCACAGCATGAAGGACTTTAAGGGAGCTCATGAGTATTTCATAGCACAGTTTAATTGTAATGACTATAATAGCAGCCAAATACACATTCCACACACCAAGCCTTTCCTTCTGATAGGTGGCTTTACTTTTTTATCACCAGGACTCACTTCAACCTTACTCCTCTGTTAGCACCTATGTTTAAAACTTTACCTTTATATAGAATTACATCGTATTTACAGCATAGAAATAGACCATTCATCCCAACAGGTCAATACTGGTATTTATGCTCCATGTGAACCACCTCCCACGCTTCTTCATCTAACGCCATCAACATCACTTAGAGTTGTTGGGATCTAGAACTCTACTGGAAAAGGTGCTGGAAACTGATTCCATAAATAATTTTAAAGGGGTATTATTTCAGTTACTTGAGGACGAGAAACTTACAGGGTTAGGGACAAAAGGTGGAGATATAGGACTAAGCACGACTGCTCTTTCAAACAACGAGCACAGGCACGATGGGCCAAATTACCTCCTTCTGTTCTGCAAGTTTTTTTGATTCCATGAACTTATCTTTCTATTCCTTACTCCCTCATGTGCTTATCTACTTGCCTCAACTACTGCCTGTGGTAGCGAGTTCCACATTCCCACGACACTCTGGGTAAAGAAGTTTCTCCTGACTTCCTGTTGGATTTATCAGTGACTATCATATATTTATGATCCTTAGTTCTAGTCTCTCCTGGAAATCGAAACGTCTTCTTTACATTTTCCCTATCAAACCCTTTCATAATCTTAAAGACCTCTATCAGGTCACGTCTCAGTATATGCTTTTCTAGAGAAAAGAGCCCCATCTGTTTAATCTTTCCTGATAGTTATAATCTCCCAGTTCTGGTATTATTCTAGTAAATCTTTTTGTACTTTCTCTATTGCCTCTATACCCTTTTTATAACATAGAGACCAGAACTGCTCACAGTACTCCAAGTGTGGGCTAACCAAGGTTCTGTGCAAGTTTAACATAACGTCTCTGCTTTTCAATGCTACCCCTCAAGAAATGAACCCCAATGTTTTATTTGCTTTTTTTTATGACCTTATCACCTACGTCACTACTTTTAGTGATTTGCATATCTGTACTCCGGATCCCTCTACTCCTTCACCCCATTTAGACACTTACTTTCCAAGCAGTATGTGGCCTCCTTATGCCTCCAACCAAAATGTATCATCACATTCCCACATTACAACAGTGACTATACTTCAAAAGGGTATGTTGGTTGTAAGGTACTTCGGGACATCCTGAAGTTATGAAACATGCTATATAAAGGCAAGTCTTTCTTTCTTTCATATAAATTCATGTGCCAAATACATGCCCATTCTGCAAGTTTATTCATGTCTTCCTGCATTTTGTCACATTCTTCCTCTGTGTTAATTACTGTCCCAAGTGATGATGTCTGCAAATTTTGAATTGTACTTCCAATTCCCGAGAGCATATTGTTTATGTAGATGGTAAACAACAGTGTTCCCAGCTCTGAACCTTGTAGAAAACCACTTCCCATCTTTTGCCAGTCTGAGTAACTACCTTTAACCCTACTCTCTGTTTTCTGTTTTGCAGCCAGCTTGCTAGCATGCTGCTATTTGCCACCTGACTCCACATGCTCTGACCTTCCACCACCATCTCACCTCTCCTTCAAAGTAAAAACCTGCCAACTTCCAGTGTTCCCTGGCAACTTATCACTGAAATACCCAACTCCTTTTATGACTTGGTCGACTCCTCATTCTCAATTATTGCGTGGGTTTCCTCCGGGTGCTCCGGTTTCCTCCCACAAGCCAAAAGACTTGCAGGTTGGTAGGTAAATTGGCCATAATAAATTGTCCCTAGTATAGGTAGGTGGTAGGGAAATATAGGGACAGGTGGGGATGTGGTAGGAATATGGGATTAGTGTAGGATTAGTATAAATGGGTGGTTGATGGTCGGCACAGACACGATGGGCCGAAGGGCCTGTTTCAGTGCTGTATCTCTAAACTAAAAACTAAACTATTTCAATCTTCACCCAAATTCCCTTAGCTTCTGCTCTTCCAAGTTCTCCAGAGTCCTGTCCTCACTCATTCTTAGTTTGTCTGTCAACTGCTCCACTCAGGAAAAAACCCCAGCTCCACCTCCCTCTCAAACTGTCAACTTGCTCTCCTTGCCCCTCCCATCTATCTCAATTCCACTGCAGCTGTTGTACTGTTAACAGCTGCATCCTTATCCCCTTGAGGTCCCTCCATGTTCACTCTTCCCTGATATAATTTCCACCTCTGCACTCTTAAATCTGAGGGCTGCCATGTACACACCATGTGCAGGACTGGCCTGGTCATTCAATGCCAAAACTGCTGAGTCCCTTTAAACAATCAAGTGCCTCTTTTCTCCACATCCTCCTGCTACTCCAGGATTGTCCTGGAGGGTAAGGACAACCTCAGGCTCCTTTTCTCAACAGCAAAATGCCTCTTCCCATCTCCATCCTTTGTTCTCTCCCCAGTCGCCCCTCTAACGTGAGGTGTGGGATGCTCATGGAGTGTTTTAATCTTAAAGATTGAGACCATCCATTCAGCTGCCTTAGCCATTTCATTCTCTCCCGCCAACCCGCAATTCTGCCCTGACCTCATATCATTCTGTAATTTCTCCCCCATCTCTACATTGTCCTCAACAATTCCAAATCCATAACACTTGCTCTGTTAACAATGCCATCCTGATCCAGCTCTTCATACCACACTACCTCTCAGTGCAATTTTCATTGGCATTGTCAGTGAATTCCTTTTCTTGGGCTCTTTATAAAGTCATAGAGTCGTACAGCATAGAAACAGGCCCTTCGGCCCACCGCGTCCATGCCGACCATAATGCCTATCTATACTAATCCCACCTGCCTGCATTAATTCCATATCCCTCTATGCCTTGTTCATTCAAGTACCTGTCCAGATGCCTCTTAAATGTTGCTACTGTTCCTGCCTCCACCACCTCCTCAGGCAGCTCATTCCAGATACCCACTATTCTTTGTGTGAAAAATTTACCCCTTTGATCCCCTTTAAACCTCCTCCCTCTCACCTTAAATCTATGCCCTCAACTTTTAGTCACCCCATGGAAAACAGACTCTGGCTATCTACCCTATCTATGCCTCTCATAATTTTATATACCTCTATCATGTCTCCTCTCAGCCTCCTTCGCTCCAAAAAAAACAGACCCAGCCTATCCAATCTCTCTTTATAACTCAAGCCCTCCAAACCAGGCAACATCCCTGTGAATCTTTTCTGCATCCTCTGTAGCTTAATCACATCTTTCCTGTAGTGCAGCGACCAGAACTGCACACAGTACTCCAAACTTTCCCTTCACCTTTTAAAACTACCGTCATCACCTGCCCCATTCTGTCCAACTGCTGCCATTTGTCCAACCTCTCCTTCATCTCCCCTGTCCTCAAATGTGTCGCTGCCACCATTTTCATCTCCTCCCCCATTACACCCATCCAATTCCCTTCAGTTCTATATCCACCCTGCTCACAACACAAAAACTGCCATGATCAAACTCACACTAAAATTTCGACACTCTTGCACTTGACGCTCCCTCCCCCCGCCAACCACCCCTTTCCTCTTCCATATCCCCACAACCACACTCAGGCTGAGCTTAAAGGTTAACAGCTTCAGTATCCTGTTTGACCTTGAGCTGAGTTTCAATGCCCTTACTGACTGCAACTGTGAGATTCCATCTCTTCTTATCTTCCTTGGCTGTCAATCACTTTATACTTCTCTACTGTCTCTCCTCATGGCCTGCCTCCATGGGCCTTCCCTCAGATCCACTCTTGACAGTGACAACACAGCCAATGTATCTACTGCAATAGATTTTCTTGCCACTCTGCATGGTCACCTTAGATGTGCTCTCAATGCCCATCTTTGGTCCATCGCACTCCTTTTGCTTGCTTGAATGCTGTCCCATGAGTGACAACACTTAGCTGTACCTCGCCACCACTATTTATCAGTCTCCGTTACCACTTCTGTGATGTCCGACTGACGGGCATCTCCAACTTAACACTGACAACACTAAAAAGATCCGCTCAGTCCGCAAGCAGGACCCCGAGCTTCCGGTTGCTTGCCATTTCAACACTCCCCCCTGCTCTCATGCTCACATCTCTGTCCTGGGATTGCTGCGGTGTTCCAGTGAACATCAACGCAAGCTTGAGGAACAGCATCTCATTTACCGATTAGGCACACTACAGCCTGCCAGACTGAACATTGAGTTCAATAATTTCAGAGCATGACGGGCCCCCCATCTTACTTTTATTGTGATATTTTTTTCTTTTTAAAAATTTTTTTTTGTTTATTTTATTTTATTTCGTCTTAGTTTGTTCAGTTTGCTTACCCACTGTTTTTTTTCATGTTTGTACTTGCGGCTGTTCAATTTTCAGTCCATTAACACCCTATCTGTACTAATGCTTTGTCTTTCAACAGACCATTAACATATTGTTTGCCTTTGCTCCACGACCTTCTGGTCAGCTATTCTGTGACCTTGTCCTATTTACACCTTCTCCTCTGTTATCTCTTGCCCCATACCCACTTTACTTGCTTATAACCTTTTACATTTCTAATATTTGCTAGTTCTGAGGAAGGGTCACTGACCTGAAACGTTAACTTTGCTTCTCTCTCCACAGATGCTGCCTGACCTGCTGAGTATTTCCAGCATTTCTTGTTTTTATTTCAGATTTCCAGCATCCGCAGTATTTTGCTTTTACTAAAAAGATCCTCTTTGGCTCACACTAAAATCTCTACATTCTTGCACCTGACACCCCCTCCCCCCGCCAACCGCCCCTCTCCTCTTCCATATCCTCATAACTACACTCAGGCCGAACTCAAAGGTTCACAGCTTCAGTATCCTGTTTGATCCTGAGCTGAGTTTCAAACCCTATGCCCCAGCCAAAACCAAGACCTTATGGGAAATAGTGACATAGTGGTAATGTCACCGAACTAGTAATCGAGAAGCCCAGGCTAGAGCCCTGGGACACAATTTCAAATCCTACCATGGCAGCTAGAGGAACTTAAATTTAATTAATAAATGTAATTCATTAATTTTAAAAAATCTGGAATTGAAAGCCAGTCTCAGTAATGGTGCCATGAAACTATCATCGATTGTCATAAAAACCCATCTGGTTCGCTAATGTCCTTTAGGGAAGGAAATCGGTCATCCTTACCTGGTCTGGCCAACAAGTGACTCCAGACCCACAGCAATGTGGTTGACTCTGAAATGACCGACCATACCACTCAGTTGTCAAGGCAATTAGGAATGGGCAACAAACGCTGGCCTTGCCAGCGATGCTCACCTCTCACGAAAGAATAAAACATTTCTACCTCTGCAACATTGATATCTGACCCAAATCTCCCTCACTCTCAATAAAATTCTCATCCACATCTTTGAAACTTTCCGATTCAAGTTAGTCCCAACGATTTCCTTGTCAGTATCTCGAGTTCCAATTCCACCAGAGGTCTACCCGTACTAAATCCCACTCCCCTATCAACCTCGCCCTTGACAACCTTCATTGGCTTTCCATTTCCAAGCCACTGATTTCAAAATTCTTGGCCTTGTATGCAAACCCCTTTGTGAGTTAGAGTCAGTAAGGAGGCCATTAAGCTCATCAAGTCCATGCCAGTTCTTTGTAGAGCAATTCAATCAGTTCTATTCCCCTGATCTGTCCCCATAGTCCTGCCAGTTTATTTCTCTCTAGTGCCTATCCAATTTCCTTTTGAAATCATTCATTGACCCCTCCTTCCCTCTTCCAGTCTTTTGTACCAGAATGTCCTCTCCACTATTCCAACTCTCCTTGGCATCCTCCTGTCTGCTCCACTGAGTCGCCTAGCCTTCGTCTGTCTCAGTCCCACACTCTGGAACACTCTCCCTAAATTGCTCCACCTCACTATGTCCCTCATCGCCTCTAAAAGTCTCTTGGATACCGAGCTCTTTGGCTCAGCCTCCAGTCATTTCCCCATCTCTTCCACCATGGCCGTTTGGTGTCTGCTGTGTCAGCTGCTGTGAAACAGTTTACTATGTTAAAGATGCTGGAAAAATGCAAGTCGTTGTGGAAAAATAAGTGGAACACACAAAATAGAAGACTCAAGATGCACCTCTCAATGCGATGACCATTGAAAAGGCAAAGAAAATGTCAGGATATGAGGAGAAATGTTTTAATGTAGCAAATTCTCAAACCAAAGTGGAAGCGCCAGAAAGGGTAGTGCAAGCAGATTCAATCATAACTTTCAAAAGGGAATTGGATAAATATTTGAAAAAGAAAAATTTGCAGGGCTATGGGAAAAGAGCAGGGGAGTAGACTTAATTGGCTAGCTCTTTCAAAGAGCCAGCGCAGACATGATAGACTGAAAGCCCTCCTTCTGTGCTATATAATTCTATATATAGCCCAATAAGTGCAGTATAATCTACAGAGGTTATGGTGAGGCTTTACAATGTTTTTGTGTACAGTTCAGGGTAATGTTGGGCTGGGTGGGTTCGAGTGTAGATTCAGCAATGCAGAGTAGGTTTACTGGTACAGGGTAGATTCACCAGTACATTGAGAAATGCTTTCACTTTCTTCACAGAGGATTCTGGAGGCACGAACAAAGGAGTTAAAACCCTTCATCATATTTATCAAACCTCCAAGCATCAGGCGCCTGCAGCAGACACGAGTGAAAAGCCGCATCATCACCGAGTATTATGTGAACAGGTCGTTCAAGGTGGGTTCGCCTAGTCTCTGTGGCAATGTTACTACAGTAAGAATTAAATAACCTTTCCATGTTACAGTTCCAATTTGTTGACATTTAACCATTAGGGGGATTTTGAAACCAACTCTTCAGTATGAAAGAAGTTTCTAGGTGTCTCACGATAGTTACAGGCACATTGAACAAAAGTACCTCAGCAATCTGGTTCCCGAGTCCTACCCGCTCAATAGTCAGTCTGGCTGGATGCGGCCTGGAAACGAGACAAAAAATGTTAATCAGGGCCTGTCAATAAATTTGCCAGGACTGGAGGGATATCCAATCTTCCAGGTTTCCCGAATGCGAACCAAACACATTCCCCCACCCCCCTGTAAATATCAGTCCCGCTGTCTCTGTCCCTGTTTTAGCCCCTTGCTCTCTTTCAGTATCACCCTCCCTCTCTCCCTCACTCTGTATCAGTCTCCCTCTTTCTCCCTGTATCACTATCTCTCTCACAGCTCTCCTATTTTGTGTTAACAGGAGGAAGACTTACAGGAGATGGAGGATGTATCTGAGAAGATGCTGGATTACTTTGGACACCTGTTTGACTGTGTGATTGTGAATGATGAGCTCCCGGACACCCACGTGCAGCTACTCCGTGCTATACGGCAAGCTCAGGCTGAGCCGCATTGGGTGCCGGTAGCTTGGCTCAGTTCAGACATGGATGCTTAATTCCTTCTCCATGGGGTTTAAGGGCTGGGTGAGCTGTTATTTTGGGGGAAATAGACTGGCCCTGCCCTGAGAGTTATTGAAGGGACAGTGCAGAGGGAGTATTTCTCTGTATCTAACCTGTGCTGTACCTGCCCTGGTGTGTTTGAAGAGACAGTGTAGAGGGAGCTTTGCTCTGCATCTAACACCATTTTATTTTTGTAGAGGGAGCTTTACTCTGTATATAACACCATTTTTTTTCTTTATTCCCCAGGCCCCCTTTATATACTTTTAAAATAACTTTATTAAAAACAGGTAAATAAAACAAAAACTCAAATTATAAAAGCATTTTTGGTATCGATGATGCACTCCAGCCCCTGCGGTGCCCACCGGTCGCGGAAGGCCTCAAGCAAACTAGCGGACACCGCATGCTCCTTCTCCAGGGACACCCGGGCGCGAACATAACCACGGAAGAGGGGCAGGCAATAAGGGCGATGGACCCCCTGACGGCCTGCAGCCTGGACCTGTGAATTGCCACCTTGGCCAGGCCCAGGAGCACACTGACAAAGAGATCCTCCTCCAGGCCCACACCCCTCTGCACCGGGTGCCCAAAGATCAGGAGCATGGGGCTGAAGTGCAACCAAAACTTGAGGAGCAGCCCCTTTAAATACTCAAAGAGGGGCTGCAACCTCGCACATTCCATGTATACATGGAACACGGACTCGTCCAGGCCGCAGAAATTACAGGCGGGCTGGGATTCTGTGAACCTACTTAAAAGTCGATTGCATGGGACTGGCCAGTGCTGCACCCTCCACCCCAGGTCCCTGATATAAAGGGGGAGGACTCCCGCGTAGAGAGACCTCCACCGGATATTCCCCTCGCCGCCAGATGGCAACACAGACCGCCACGGTGTGTCCAGGAGGAGGCTGAGGAAGTGGAGAGTGTGCAGGCTCTGCATTCCCGAGCCCCCTTGTCACCCACTGTGAGGGGTGTCCCGGGGTCTTCGGCTACTCCTCCACCCGTTGGTCCGTCCCCAGAGCGGCCACCCGGACAGCCAAGGCACTCTCCTCCGCCAGCGGGGGGGTGGGCTGACTGGAGGCGACCACGTTCCAGACTCTGAATAGATCCCAGTAAAAGACAAGCAACTCCCTCAGAGAGGTGCGGCAATCGTTCTCCGCCGGGAGCTGCGTGTCATCTTGAAGGCAGTGCCCCTGGCAGAAAAAAATACGTCGCCAGCACACACCATCTGAGAGGACGCTCGACATACAGGTATCTCTGCAGGGTCCAAAGATGAAGAGTTGCAGCCTGGGTACAGCTGCACACCATCGACTGGCTGCCCTCCTCAATCGGGAGACTCAGGACCGCGGCACAGACCCAGTGTTTCCGCTTGCCCCAGAAGAAATCAACGAGCTTCTTCTGGATCTTGGTGGCAAATGACCAGCGCTCGGCCTCTGTAGAGAAGCACTGTCCAGCGCCTCAGCCGAGTGGCGACTTTTGCCTCCAACTCCTGCCAGTTTGCCGGCCAGGCTTTCTCAATGGGGCTAAGGTGGACTCCCAGATAGAGGAGGTGAGTGGTGCTTCATGCAAAAGGTATTAACTTCTCCGACAGGGAGTAAACTCGCCACTGACCAGGAGTCGGGAACATTTCTCCCAATTGATCCTCGCGGAGGACATGGCAGAAAAGGTCTACTGGCACTGGTGCATCTTCCACAAGTCAATGGGATGTGTGACCGTGAGGATCACGTCATCAACGTAAGCCGAGAGGACAACCCGCATGCCTGGCCCATGCGGAGCCAAACCCGTCAACCTCCTGAGAAGCAGACACAGGAATGGCTATATAATTGGCCGGACTATGGGGCATCTCTGATGCACTCCTCTCCCAAAGCTAAGGGGTGCCATCAAGGACCCGTTAACTTTAACCAGACACTCTGTGGCGGCATATGAAAGTCAGGCCTAGGCCATAGAATGCGGTCCGAGTCCGAACGTGTGCAGAGTCCCGAAAAGATATTCGTGATCCACACTGTTAGACGCCTTCTCCTGATCAAGGAAGAGAAAAGCGACTGACAGACCAGTCCTCTGGGAAAGATGGATCAGGTCCCGGACCAGGTGGATGTTGGCCTGGATGGACTGGCCCGGGACCGTGTAGGACTGGTCGAGGTGGATCATGTGAGCCAGCACGGAGCCCAGACGGATAGACATAGCCCAGGCAAAGATCTTATAATCCGTGCTGAGGAGGGAGACTGGATGCCAGTTCTTAAACAGGCAGAGATCGCCCCCTTCGGCAGCAGGCTGATGACCGACCTGTGCCAAGAGAGGTGCATCTCCCCGGTCGCCAGGCTTTCCCCCAGGACCCACACGTAATCGTTCCCCAGGATGCCCAGAACGCCCTGAGGAACTCCACAGTCAGCCCGTCCGGCCCCGGGGATTTGCCACTTGAGGGCTGGTGCAGGGCATCGGTCAGCTCCGCCGTGAGCGGAGTCTCCAATCCTTCGGCACCCTCTGGGCTGACTTTCAGCAGCTCCACCCACAAAACTCTGTACGCGTCCTCGATGGACAGATCCGGAAAGAACAATGCACTGTAATAGGTACGGACCAGGAGGCCCATTTCCTCCGGATCCGTCGTCGACCAGCAGCTCAAGGAGCTGCTTACGGACCCCCCCCGCCATTTTTCCAGCGAGTAGAAGTAGTGTGAGCTGTGGTCCAAATCTTCCAGGATCTGGATCTGCGACCTCACGTACGCGCCTCGAGACTCTATCAGCTTTAGGTCCCTCAGCGTGCCCTTCTTCTCTTTGTACGTCTGCCACAGGGCCGGGTCCGCGACAGCATGACTGAGACGGGACTCCAAGTCGAGCACCTCCCTCTCTAGGCGCCCGATTTCGGCTTCCCACCTCTTGGTCGACCCCTTAGCATACTCCTGACAGAAGACATGGATGTGAGTCTTGCCCACATCTCACCATAGCCTCAAGTAGGGGAAGCCCCCATGCTTCCTTCACCAGTCAGCCCAGAATTGATGGAACGAGTCCTGGAATCGCTTGTCCTCCAGCAGCCTGTTGTTAAAGTGCCAGTACGCGGACCCCGTGGTCTGAGCACGGCACCAACCGCAAGGAGGCCGCTGAGATGCAGGAGACATACACCTGTGAAATGCAGAGGAGGTCAATTTGGGACCCTGCTCCTCCAGACCTTCATGTGAAGGCGCTTGAGTCGGGTTGGAGATTCCGCCAGACGTCTACCAAGTTGAGGGAGCTGATCAGTTCCCTCAACTTCTCCTCCAACCCTTGGCCGTGCTGGGGACCGGAGCGATCCCCCACCTTGAGGGTACAGTTAAAGTCGGCGCCCCCCCCCACCGAGGATGATGCACTTGCCGCTATCGATATAGGCTCAATAGAGCGGACACTTCTTCAAAGAAACGCGCTTGCAATGCACCAGGCGTACAAAGTGGAGCAGCATGCTACCCAGGTGAACAGCAAGGTGCAGCAAGTGGCCCGGCACAAGTCCTTGACCCCCAAGATCTCTGGCTGAAAAGTAGGGGCCAACAAGATAGCCACCCCATTAGAAACAGAGATGAGGTGACTCATGTAGACCCCGCCCTGCCACTCCAGGAGCCAGCTGGCTTCGTCTACTGGAAGGGTGTGGGTTTCCTGCAGAAAGCTCACCGCATATCTCCCTTCCCTGAGGACTGAGAGGTTGTGAAATCTGCGGTGAGACCCCTTGCTGCCATTGATGTTAAGGCTGGCTATGGTTATCTTCATGTCAAAAATACTTAGAAACCCGTCACCAACACCTCAGTGTGAGGAGGGAGCAGAAGTGCATCTGGCCTTCCACTCCCCCAGCAATCCATTGAGGAATGCTTTAAATCGGCACCTCTCAACCAGTTTCACGCCTGCGCCCTTCCCTGCCTTCTTGAGGGCGGCACGGGCGAACTGGGTAATTAGCACCAGATTTGACCATCGGCCGAGGGCCAGCTGAACTTTATTATGGCAACCCCTGCACGCTGCCAGGAAGTTCCGGAGTTCCTCTGTGGAGATGAGAGTAAACTCAATGGGAGGCATGAGGGAGTCCACCGCCTCACTGGCGATGGATTCAAGATCATCCTCCATGCCCCAAACCAAGTCCCCATCCTCCTCCGGGTCGTCACTGCCAGCGGACGACACACCCACCACACGCTGTGGGGTGGGCGTCCCGGCTGTGTCAGCTGGTCCCACCTCCGTCATGATCCCACCTCCAGGATCGATGGCGGAGTTCTCCTCTCCGGGTTCTTGAATGGAGCTGGAGCCCATGGGCGCCAGCGTTCAGGACCCCCCTCCACCTCCATCCCCAGGCCAGTGAGTCCAAGGGGCGATGGAAGTTTCCGACTCCGGAAATCAGGAGGAGCCGAGACCGGATACGGAGAGAGGAGGCCAACTCCTGCCCCGCTAGCGCCCACAGGCCCAGCAGACGGGGCATCATTTTCACCCATAACTGGGTCAGGTACATCCTGGTGGGGAGTGGATTTTGACTGGGAGGGCCGACCATTTGGGGCCTTGCCCTCCCCTCCACTCAGGGCACCCGACCCAGTGGCAGAATGGGAGGCTTCTTCAGGGGCATCCCCAGGCTCTCCCACCACAAGCAGGGCTCCACTTGCAGCTACAGGAGGGGCCACATATACAGGGTCTCCCTCTCCCCTCCATCCTGAGGGGTAGGGAGCTCCTGCCCAGGCTTTACAGCCTTGATGGTGGCGGTGGCAGGGGCAACCTTGGGACCCGAACCAGGAGACAGCCTCAACAGATGGGCCCTGCACTTCAGGGCCTTGTGTTACCACCATGGAGGGGTGCCTTCTCCTCTTTTTCCCTCTAGTGGGCGGAGGCTCAGAAAACTCCATGTCATCAGAGGCCTCTGCCTCCACACCCTCTTTTTGCTTGGTTACCCTGTGCCTGAACCCAGCCTTGGGACAGGTGAGTTCCCTGGGAGCGAGCCTTGGGCTGAGCTCAGGCTCGGGTTGTGCTATGGTGTCCAGGGGACGCGCATCTCGATGTTTATTTTTCCTCCGCATTTTCCTTCCACTCGGACGGGCACCCCTCTCCCCACCGCAGGCCGTGAAAAGCACAGCCTCCGGAACGGACTGAGCGGTGTCTGTTCGAGGTGTAGGGGGAGTGGGAGGAGGTGCAGCGTCACCACCCTTGGCTGCTGAAGTGGAGTTGGCAGCTGGGAGGTTGGGGCAGTTCTTGCAGGCGTGGCACCGCTCCCCATCCGAGATCCAGAAGGCACTGTAGGCCATCCCCTGGAACGCCACAGAAAAATGGCCTTCCGCGACCTCCCCCTGCGCCAGCTGCATAAATAGCTGGCAGTGGAAGGAGTAGACATGCTGGAGGCTGTTCTCCCGAAGACCGAGCAAGACTGGGGTGAGCCCTGTCTTTGCCTCCCCAAGATGGTGCAAGTGGGGAAGGAGGAGCTCACCAGGAATGAAGGGTGGGAAATTTGACAAAATTACCCATTGAGCAGTGGCCACCAGGGGGTCCACTGGTAGAAAGGTCCCGCCCACAGTGAGCCCTTTGCTCAGGGCCAGGGACACCGCCAGCTCGGTCTTCAGGAAAAACACAGCATTCCCGTACACTTTAGAGGCAGCAACAATGGTTGAGGGGCCGACAACCTAGCTTTATGACATGTTGGGGTGGACTTAGCTCTTGACCCCATGTTTTGATGTTATCAGTGCAACCGATGACGGGGCAATAGGTGCAGCAGCCGCAGCAGCATACGTGCGAGAAGGCCCCACTACCAGTGAAGAGGGGCTTGCCATGGGTGCGAAGAGCCACGCTCACACCAAAGAAACAAAGCAGACAAGTTTTTTTTAAGCTAAAGCAAAATGATGGCGGGGAGTGGGTGATAGGGGTAGAGGAGGATAGGGATGGAAAGGAAAAGGAGAAGATAGATTAGGTGGCTGAGTGGTGGAAGGGAGAGAAAGGCTGCGAGGATGTTTCTCTTAAATTGGTGGTTGGAGCACCTTACTGTAGAGACTACAAAGTCCAGTCTTCCGATCAGAGGTGGGTTCTTCGTCAGGTCGGCTGGAACCCCTGGTTCTTTCCACTTTCTGCTGTTGTTACAAAGAGTTTCTTCACGTGGCTGCCGAGCCACGCAGTTGGAGTGGGGAGGGAGCCCCCTTTGTGCAAGATGGAGGAAAAACACAAATGTAAATACAGGAGCCCCCTATAGAATCTTTGAGCCCCACCCCTGGATCTTCTAGCGTCTCCTCCCTTCCTCAACAGTCCAAGCAAAACAGCCAAAGACTTGCAGGTTGATAGGTAAATTGGCCATTATAAAATTGCCCCTAGTATAGGTAGGTGGTAGGGGAATTGATGGAAGGTGGGGATGTGGTAGGAATATGGGATAAATGTAGGATTAGTATAAATGGGTGGTTGATGGTCGGCACAGACTCGGTGGGCCGAACGGCCTGTTTCAGTGCTGTATCTCTAAATTTAAAAATAAAAATAAAAGTTCACCAGTGCTCCAACACCAACCTCTCCAAAATAACTTTCAGGTCCTTTACTCCAATGGATAGAATCAGTTCCACACTTGTGTTTTAGTTCTTAGTTCTCAGTTCTCTCCTCTCCAACTGCTGCTCCCACAGGTGCAGCTGCTTCAGCTGACTGCACACAGGAAGTGCTCCACAAACTGCCCAGCCAATCCCGTTTTTTTTTCTAACCCCCATGCTGTACCTGTCCTGGGAGTGTTTGATGGGGACAGTGTAGAGGGAGCTTTACTCTGTAATTAACCCCGTGCTGTACCTGCTCTGGGAGTGTTTGAAGGAGACAGTGTAGAGGGAGCTTTACTCTGTATCTGTCCTGGGAGTTGTTGATGCTGTCACTGGTTGCATGAAATCAAAATTTTCCAGAGCTGAGTGACTTTGCCCTGATAAGTAAAAAAATTCACACCAAAAAGTAATAAAGAAATCTAGGTGCAGTACCCTGTTACACAGGGACTGTAATAGTGAGAAAATATCCTGTGAGTGTGATAAAGATTCTGCATAAATGTATGATAATAAAATCACATTGGTTGTCTGTTTCCCTTGTGTTGAGTTGTGGGACTATGACCATTGTTCTTCCCTCCTTTCCTTCACTTCCTACAACCTTCTCTGTTTCAGTTTCACTGCCTTTCTTAGTTCTCTCCTCTGCTGAAGTTGCTGATTCTCGCCTGGGCTGATGAATTAGAAAAGATTGGGAGAATACAGCCACTACAAATCTTGGGACTGAGCAGTTTGCTTCCCCAGTGCCCATGAACTTAACATCTACTCCCTTAATCACCAGCACACTGTGGCTACACTGTGTGCAATCTACAGGATGCACTGCAGCAATTTGTTAAGGTTACTTTGGCAGCACCTTCCCCCCCCATTGGAACAAAGGAGCATAAGTAGGCCATTCAGCCCATTGAGCCTGCTTTGCCATTCAATTAGATCATGGCTGATCATCTACCTCAATGCCACTTTCCCGCGTTATCCCCATATCCCTTGATGTCGTTAGTATCCAGATATCTGTCAATTTTTCTGTCTTGAACATGCTCAATGATTGAGCTTCCACAGCCCTCTTAGGGTACAGAATTCCAAAGATTCACCGCCCTCTGAGAAGAAATTTCTGCTCATCTCATTCTTAAATGACCTACCCCTTATTCTGAGACTATGTCTCCTGGTTCTAGACTCACCAGACAGGGGAAACATACTATCTACATCCACTCTGTCATGCCCTGTAAGAACTTTGTAAGTTTCAATGAGATCACCTCTCATTCTTTGAAACTCCAGAGAATACAGGCCTGGTTTCCTCAATCTCTCCTCAGAAGACAATCCCGTCTGGTGAACATCCATTGCGCTCTCGCTATGGCAAGTGTATCCTTCCTTAGATGAGGAGATCAAAACTGTACACAATACTCCAGGTGCGGTCTCACCAAGGCTCTATACAATTGCAGCAAGACTTCTTTACTCCTGTACTCAAAACCCCTTGTGACGAAGGCCAACATACCATTTGCCTTCCTAACTGCTTGCTGCACCTGCATGCTCATTTTTAATAACTCATGAACAAGGACACCCAGGTCCCTTTGGACATCAACACTTCCCAACCTGCAGTATTTTCTTTTATTTATTATTATTAATGTACTGTGATAATTGGGTTCAATGTCTTATACTCCCTGGGGCTAATGTACACACAACAGTGCAACACACCCGTATTCACTCAGCAGACAGATGCATAATGCCAGGCACATAGTGTTAAGTGATTCTGACATGATGTTGTGTTTCACTGTGATTGGCGCAGCCACAAAGGCAATTGGAAAACAAGTGTGTGGGTTTGTTCCATCATCCTGTGATTGATCAACTAGCACTGTTTTGTTGGTGGGGGGGGGGCAGGTGGGGGGAAGGCAGTATTTGCAGTGAGACATCAATCACAGATCCCTGGATGGCTAGATGTGTCCCCAGTTCAAGAGGGTGCATTATATCCCATTCATTACAGCGCATTAACCCACAGAAATTACTGTACATTACCACCCCCCCCCAGAGATTGCAGCACATTATCCCCCGAGACTACAGTAAATCATGCTGTCATTACACTACAATGCACTCCTCAGCCATTACAGTACATTAGCCCCAGCAATTACAGTACATTATGCCCAGTCATTATAGTACATTACCCTCCCCAGTCATTACCGTGCATTACCTCCCAAAGATTGCAGCACAATATGCCTAGTCATTACAGTACATTAGCTCCAGGAAGTATAGGACATTGAACCCAATTATTACAGTATATTAATAATAATCTTTTTTGGCCTCCTTGACTCGAGAGACAATGGGTAAGCGCCTGGAGGTGGTCAGTGGTTTGTGAAGCAGCG
This sequence comes from Heterodontus francisci, assembly GCF_036365525.1. Taxonomy (NCBI): domain Eukaryota; kingdom Metazoa; phylum Chordata; class Chondrichthyes; order Heterodontiformes; family Heterodontidae; genus Heterodontus; species Heterodontus francisci. The sequence goes on from NC_090377.1 coordinate 114,268,516, forward strand.
CCTGGAGTGGCTATAAAGGCCAATTCTAGAGTGACAGACTCTTCCACAGGCGCTGCAGATAAAATTGGTTGACAGGGCTGTTACACAGTTGGCTCTCCCCTTGCGCTTCTGTCTTTTTTACTGCCAACTGCTAAGTCTCTTCGACTCGCCACACTTTAGCCCCGCCTTTATGACTGTCCGCCAGCTCTGGCGATCGCTGGCAACTGACTCCCACAACTTGTGATCAATGTCACAGGACTTCATGTCGCGTTTGCAGACGTCTTTAAAGCGGAGACATGGACGGCCGGTGGGTCTGATACCAGTGACGAGCTCGCTGTACAATGTGTCCTTGGGGATCCTGCCATCTTCCATGCGGCTCACATGGCCAAGCCATCTCAAGCAACGCTGGCTCGGTAGGGTGTATATGCTGGGGATGTTGGCCGCCTCAAGGACTTCTTTGTTGGAGATACAGTCCTGCCACCTGATGCCAAGGATTCTCCGGAGGCAGTGAAGATGGAATGAATTGAGACGTTGCTCTTGGTTGACATACGTTGTCCAGGCCTCGCTGCCGTAGAGTAAGGTACTGAGGACACAGGCTTGATACAGTCGGACTTTTGTGTTCCGTGTCAGTGCGCCATTTTCCCACACTCTCTTGGCCAGTCTGGACATAGCAGTAGAAGCCTTTACCATGTGCTTGTTGATTTCTGCATCAAGAGACAGGTTACTGGTGATAGTTGAGCTTAGGTAGGTGAACTCTTGTACCACTTCCAGAGCGTGGTCGCCAATATTGATGGATGGAGCATTTCTGATGTCCTGCCCCATGATGTTCGTTTTCTTGAGGCTGATGGTAGGCCAAATTCGTTGCAGGCAGCCGCAATCCTGTCGATGAGTCTCTGCAGACACTCTTCAGTGTGAGATGTTAATGCAGCATCGTCAGCAAAGAGGAGTTCTCTGATGAGGACTTTCCGTACTTTGGTCTTCGCTCTTAGACGGGCAAGGTTGAACAACCTGCCACCTGATCTTGTGTGGAGGAAAATTCCTTCTTCTGAAGACTTGAACGCATGTGAGAGCAGCAGGGAGAAGAAGATCCCAAACAGTGTAGGTGCGCGAACACAGCCCTGTTTCACACCACGTAGGATAGGAAAGGGGTCTGATGAAGCGCCGCTATGCTGAATTGTGCCTTTCATATTGTCATGGAATGAGGTGATGATACTTAGTAGCTTTGGTGGACATCCGATCTTTGCTAGTTGTCTGAAGAGACCACGTCTGCTGACGAGGTCAAAGGCTTTGGTGAGATCAATGAAAGCAATGTAGAGGGGCATCTGTTGTTCGCGGCATTTCTTCTGTAGCTGGCGAAGGGAGAACAGCATGTCAATGGTGGATCTCGCTACTCGAAAGCCACACTGTGCCTCAGGGTAGACACGCTCAGCCAGCTTCTGGAGCCTGTTTAAAGCGACTCGAGCGAAGACTTTCCCCACTATGCTGAGCAGGGAGATTCCACGGTAGTTGTTGCAGTCACCGCGGTCACCCTTGTTCTTATAGAGGGTGATGATATTGGCATTGCGCATGTCCTGTGAAACTGCTCCCTCGTTCCAGCAAAGGCAAAGCAGTTCGTACAGTGCTGAAGGTATAGCAGGCTTGGCACTCTTGATTATTTCAGGGGTAATGCCGTCCTTTCCAGGGGCTTTTCCACTGGCTAGAGAATCAATGGCGTCACTGAGTTCCGATTTTGTTGGCTGTACGTCCAGCTCATCCATGACTGGCAGAGACTGGGCTGCATTGAGGGCAGTATCAGTGACAACATTTTCCCTGGAGTACAGTTCTAGGTAGTGCTCCACCCAGCGGTCCATTTGCTTGCGTTGGTCAGTGATTGTGTCCCCTGATTTAGACTTGAGGGGGGCGATCTTCCTAATGCCATCATACGTTCCTCTGACGTTTCCGGTGTCGGAGGCCAGCTGAATATGACTGCATGGGTGTTGCCAGTCGTCATTTGCGCAGCACCTGGCTGTTCTTTGTGCAGCGCTTCTGGCTGCTTTAAGTGCTACGGATGTTAACTCGCTGGGGCTTTCTTGTAGTTCAACAGTGCAATGCGCTTAGTGGCTATGGCAGGTTCCAGCTCTTCAAAGGGAGATTGAAACCAGTCTGCATTCTGTTTCACACGTTAGCCATAGGTGGTCATTGCTGAGTCATAGATGGCGCCTCTGATGTGGGCCCACTTGGTCTCTGCATCCCCTGTAGGAGTGTTTTGAAGTGTTTTATTAATAATAATAAATAAAAGAAAAATACTGCAGATGCTGAAAATCTGAAATAAAAACAAAGTGCTGGAAATACTCAGCAGGTCTGGCAGCATCTATGGAGACAGAAACAGAGTTAATGTTTCAAGTCTGTGACATTTCATCAGAACTGGCAAATGTTAGAAATGTAATCGGTTTTCAGCAAAAGAAAGGGGGGAGGTGGAAGAAGAACAAAAGGGGTGTGTGATAGGGCGGAGGGCAGGAGAGATTAAATGACAGTGATGTCACGGAACAAAGGCAAAGGTAGTAGTAATAGCTGTCGTTAAAGACAAAGCATTAGTCCAGAGAGACAGTTACTGGATCACAGTACATTATCCCTCCAGAGATTACAGTACAATAACCCACCCCCAGAGATTGCAGTACATTACCTCCCCCACAAAAAGATTACAGTACATTACCCTTATAGTACATTAACTCCCAGTCATTAGAGTACATTACCCCTCCCAGTCATTGCAATATATTACCCCATCCCATTATTGCAGTACATTAACCCCCAGTGATCACAGTACATTATTCCCCCAGTCATTACAGTACATTACATCCCCAGTCATTACATCATTACCCTCAGTCATTGCAGTACGTTAAACACCGAGAGATTGCAGTACATTACTCCCAGTCTTTGTGGTACATTACCCTCTCCAGTCATTACAGTATATCACTCCCAGTCATTACAGTACTTTATCTTCTCCAGTCATTACAGTACATTACCCCCCCCCCCTCCCCCCCATAGATTGCAGTACGTACAGTACATTACCTTCAGTCATTACATAATTACCCCCAGTCATTGCAGGACAATAATCCCCCCACAGATGCAGTACATTACCCCCAGTCATTACAGTACATTACCCTCTCCAGTCATTACAGTATATTAGCCCCAGTCATTACAGTACATTACCCTCACCCATAGATTGCAGTACATTACTCCCCGAGATTACAGTACAACACCTCCAGTTGTTACAGTACTTTACAACCCCCAGTCATTACCGTACATTATCCCCCAGAGATTGCAGTACATTACTCCTCCAGAGATTACAGTACATTACCCTGTCATTAGAGTACATTACCCTCTCCAGTCATTACAGTACATTACCCCCACCCATAGATTGCAGTACATTACTCCCCGTGATTATAGCACATCACCCCCAGTTATTACAGTACATTACACCCCTCATCATTATAGTGTTACTACCGACTGCTCAAGTCAAAGCCCCCAATTAAAATATACAATTCTGAGTGTGGTGGGAGAAATGGACTGTTGATTCAGTACTGCCCCTCCACAGATCGCCTAATATATCATTTGAAACTTTCCAAATTAAATAAAACCACAACCAAACTGACCATCTATTAACCCCCGAATGAGGCGAACCAAACCAGGTGTCTTTAGATCAACAAATTAACTGTTTAATTAGAAAAACTAAATTCTTAAACAATATGAAGACATAAACAACATTTAAAATAGAAAAAATTAGTCCTTGCAGATTTACACTCCTGCCGAAATGGACTCTTCCAATGTGGAACAGTCTAAGGTTGCTTAAAGTTCTCACATTGATGGGGAAAAAAAGGGTTCTTCAAAAGTAGAACAGTCCGTAGTCTAATTCAGCAGTTGAATTGATGCTCTTCTTTTCCAGCGATGAATTTCAGCAACTACATTTCAGTAGTTAAAGGAATTTGGTTATTTTCTTTTAAGAAATTAATCTGGCTTGACAGAATTCTGAAAGTATAATAAATAGGGTTTAAATAAACCGAGTGAGGGCTCTCTTTTCCTTCAGTATATGCTGGCAGAACAGTCTGTGTGTGTCTGTTGACTGTCTCAAAAGCCAGTTTTCAGCTAGTTTCAAACGTCAATCGGCAACATTGTATCTCGTGTCCTTGGTCCTGAGTGGCTGTATCGTACGGCAATGAGAATGCATATTTGAAGCTGGCTGTATCCTATGGCAACGAGAATGCATCCTTTGACTCAGTCCCTGGAGCTTGCTGCCTTAAAGCACTACTGATCTTGTTACAGCCTTAAAGGCACACTGCATACTTCCCGGAAAAGAAAAAAACTACAGGATCATAACACTTCTGTCCCTGGCGGAATGGAACGCCATTCCTGAAATGCATTTCATTACAATGTGTAAAAAATACAATTTGAAAAAAAAAATGCTAACACATCTTTTCCCGCATTTAGATATACAATCTTCTAAAATGTTAGGACTATAGCGACAGATTCCACCAGAACATTTTCGGCTTTAAATTTTCAAAAGGTTGTTCCAATTAACCCATTTCAAATGTCCAAGCATAATCTTCCAATTGTTTCGTGTTTTCCTTCCAAGTGTCCCTATTGTCCATCACCTCAGCCAGGTGAACTGCACAGTTAGGAACACTGACCACTACTGGGTTCACTATTCTCTGAGAAGTTTCTCGAGTAACTCTTAACCTGTGTGGCATCACTTGACACTGGAAAACCCTGTCCAGTGTAACAGAAGCTGATTTTTTCTTATCTTGGGGTGTCAAAGCAATTTGACAGTATCCCTCCAACACATCTGTCTCTTTAAGACATATCGTGTTGCCCACTCTGTCCATACACTCCTTTAAATGAGAATTTGGGTAGGAGTCTGCCTTCCTTACCGCGGTTACTTTTCTAGAGTCTATGCAAGTTTGAGCTGACCCATCAGGTTTAAGCATCAAGTCCACCTGTGGATTCCAGCTGTCCTGACTAGGTTCAACTCAGCTGCCCTTCAGCGTGCATTGCACCTCTGCTTCCACTTGGGCCTGTCTGTCTGGATCTAAGTGGCAAGGATGTTGTTTTAAAGGAATGGCTCCCCTATACCCACATCATGTGAGGCTAAGGTTGTACATCCCGGCTTATCCCTACAAACTTTTTGAACCATTGTGAAAACCCTGGTTAGGACTTCACACTGTTTTGCCTCCAAGTGTAAAAGCCTATTGTTTAATTTTCCTAGCCATTCTGTATTCGCTAATGGGATAGTTGGAGGTTCAATCTGAGAATTTCCTAGGCCTGCTTCTGCCTCATCCTCACTATCCTTCTCCTTCTCCACAGTCCCGATTACCTGACATACCTGTACTAGCTTATCCTCCTCCCTGCGGTAATATTGTTTGAGCATATTTATGTGACACAACCGGTTCTTCATCCGGCAATCAGAGGTGTCAATCAAGTAATCTACCTTACCCACTCTTCTGATCACTCTATATGGGCCACTGAACCGTGTTTTTGATGGTTCTCCCTGTACTGGTAACAACACTAATACTTCATCACCTGGTTTTATGCTAGGGTGTGGTTTTTCCCACCATTTGACTGGTATGGCATGTCCTACTAAATTGTCTCACATCCTTTGTAAGACCTGACCAGTAATAATGTTGGCTTAAGCATGATTTGGTCGTCCGAATTCCCCTGTGTCCTGCAAAAGGAATGTTGTGTGCTAACCTTAATAATTCTTGGCGATATTTAGGTTGTACCACTACCTGTTCAAAACTATCCAGTCTTTGTCGGCAGGTCTACGAGGCGGTCTCCATTTCCTCCTCAAAACCCTGTTTGCCATATAACAGCCTTCCGGAACCCCTTTCGCCTCAGCTTCTGACAGAGCCATCTGTGCTATTCGGTATATTTCCAGATCAGCTTGCTGTGCTGCAATGACAGACGATCTGTTAAACATCTCATCTGGATTATCTAAATCCTCAAATAAGGTTTCAGATACTTGGCTTTCTATTTGTGGTGCCCCTTTTACCTCCGACAATGGATCCTGTTTAGCCATTGTTCGGATGACTACACACGCAGGAAATATTCCCAGAACTTGTTCCTGTAATTGCTCCATTTCCTTAATTTCACTTGGTTCCTCTGTAACTATAGGAGAAACTGATACGTTTGATCCAGACAATTCCTAGGAGTAGATCAATTCCCTTTACTGGCAAACTGTGGACAACTCCTACAGTTACTATCCCAGATATTAAGTCACTCTCTAGGTGTACTTTATACAAAGGTACGGGTATATACTCCCCACCAATTCCATTAACTATAACTTCAGCGTTCAAGGCACTCTCTGGTGGAAACCTTATATCTTTCCCCAGCAAGAGTGTTTGGGTTGCTCCTGTGTCCCTGAGTATAATGATAGGTTTTCCTGCCTCACTTACAGGATATGGAGTTACTCTCCCCTTTGACAAAAAATCATTATAACTCTCAGGTATTTTATTCTTAACCTCCTTTTAGTTTTAGTATCTGGTTTCACAGCTGCCGTTAAAAGCTATAGCCTGGTCTGCTATACTCTCAGTCAGAGTCTTTTCCTCTGCACTTGCTTTGCGTATCCCAACAAGTCTTATGGGTTTATCTCGCAATTTCCAGCATTCTGAACGAAGATGACCCGTTTTGTTGCAATGATAACACTTTGGCTTGCGAGCCTCACTTCTACTCTCAGCACCTTCCTTTCTGACCTGAGGAGGTGATCCTGGGGCATTCCCAGCTGCTCCTTCTTGTCCCCAGCTACTTGCCTTCCTTTCATTCTCCTACTTTCTATCCTTCTCAGGTTTATGGGGGTGACGGACAAAATAGGTTGGCTTATTCACAAGCTCAAAATCATCAGCAATTTCCGCTGCTTGCTTAGCTTTCAAAACTATCAGATTATCTATATGAGTTCTCACTACTGAAGGAATGGAGTTTTTAAATTCTTCTAAGAGAATCAATTCTCAAAGGTTCTCGTATGTGGTTTCTATCTTTAATGCCCGTATCCAACGGTCAAAATTAATTTGCTTCACCCTCTCAAATTCTAAATATGTCTGCACAGCCAATCTCCGCAAGTTCCTAAACTTCTGACGTTAAGCTTCAGGAACTAACTCATACGCAGCGAGAATAGCCTTTTTTGCCATCTCATAATCTGCAGAAGCCTGGAATTCAAGCTTTAGTCTTTCCAATGCTATTGCTGTTTCTTTCTCTTGTTGAAGTTTTCTTAATTCTTTATCTGCCTCAAGTTTTTCCGTTTCTAACTGAATCCTAGCCAATACCACTGCATCACTCTTGGATCTACTACTTTCTTGTCTTTCGTATTCCCTTTCTTGTTTCTCGTATTCCCCTTCATCATCATCATCTTCTTCTGCTAATTCCAGATGTTCGGCTATTATGTCAATCATCTCTGCTTTTTTGGCACCTAATTTCAGTTCCAACCCCAATTTCGCTGCCAATACTTTTAATTTGTTCTTAGTTAAAGTTATCAAGTCACTCAGGGAAACATTCTGCTTTCCCAAAAACTCCGCTACGCCCACTAATGCCATTACAATGGTATAGATTTACTTTATTATACAAGAGGCCTGGTTCTTTTATTTCTTTGTAATTGGCATTAGATTTGGATCACAACAATCGAGTTTCCAATTACTATGATCTCAGACGCGACAGCAATTAAATATGATGACAAACGCAAGACCCCAATTAAAAACGTTATCCCAGAGATGAGTAATTAATATGACTCCAAATGCGAGCCCTCCAAATTAGTCTGATTCTGATCCCAGGCGCGAGCCACCGAATTAAATATGATTCAATCTCGATCGATCCCCAATTAATATGTTATGGCTCAAGTCAAAGCCCCCAATCAAAATATAAGATTCTGATTGTGGTGGGAGAAACGCACTGTTGATTCACTGTTGAAACGAAAAAAACTACAGGATCATAACAATAGTACATTAGCTCCCCAGAGATTACAGTACATTATCCCCAAATCATTACAGTACATTCCAGCCTCAGTCATTACGTCATTACCCCCAGTCATTACAGTACAATAACCTCCCCAGAGATTGCAGCACATTACCCTCTCCAGTCATTACAGTACATTACCCTCTCCAGTCTTAAAGTACATTACTCCCCCAAAAATTGCAGTACATTACCTTCTAGGGATTACAGTACATGATCACCCTCCAGAGATTGCAGTACATTACACCCAGGCATTACTGTACATTACGTTTCCCCCCCCCCCCCACCCCGCCCGAGATTAAAGCACATTACCTCCCCCAGGATTACAGTACATTACCCCCCCCACCCCCAGAGATTGCAGTCCATTAGCCCCAGTCATTACAGTACCTTACCCCCCAGTCATTACAGTACTTTAACCTCCCCCAGAGATTGCAGTACATGACTTTCCCAGCCATTACAGTACACTACCCCACCCATAGATTACAGTGCATTACCCTCACTCCTCCGGGATTGCAGTACATTACACCCCCAGTCATTACAGTACATTACAGCCCCAATCATTACTGTACATTATGCCCCCCAGGGATTACAGTACATTACCCCCGAAAGATTGAAGTCCATTCCCCCCCCAGAGATTGCAGTCCATTAACCCCAGTCATTATAGTACCTTATTCCCCCCCCCCAGTCATGATATTACCTTAACTCCCCCCGAGAGATTGCAGTACATGACTCCCCAGTCATTACAGTACATTACCCCACCCAAGGGATTACAGTACATTACCCTCACCTCCCCCAGAGATTACAGTACATTACCCCACCCAAGATTACAGTATATTACCCTCACTCCCCCTCCCAGAGATTGCAGTACATTACCCCCAGTCATTACAGAACAATACAGCCCCAGCCATTACTGTACGTTACCCTCCCCCCCCCCCCCAGGGATTACAGTACATTACTCCCCCCCCAGAGATTGCAGTCCATTAGCCCTAGTCATTACAGTACTTTGTTTCCCCCCCAGTCATGACACTACTTTAACTCCCCCCCCTCCCCCCCAGAGATTGCAGTACATGACTCCCCCAGTCATTACAGTACATTACACCACCCAAGGGATTACAGTATATTACCCTCACCCCCCCAGAGATTACAGTACATTACCCTCAGTCATGACAGTACATTACCCCCTCCAGTCATTATAGTACATTACCCCCACCCATAGATTGCAGTACATTACTCCCTGAAATTACAGTACATCACACCAGTTATTACAGCACATTACATCCCCCGTCATTATAGTACATTGCCTCCCCAGACATTACAGTAAAATATCTCCAAGTCATTACAGACCATCATTACCCCCAGTCATTACAGTAAAATCACCCCCCCAATAGATTGCAATACATTACCCCCAGTCATTATAGTACATTACCCTCTCCTTCATTACAGTACAGTACCCTCTCCCGTCATTACAGTACATTACCTTGTCCTGCCATTACAGTACATCAAACCCCCAGTCATTACAGTATATTACCTTCTCCAGTCATTACAGTACATTACTCCCCGGAAATTGCAGTACATTACCTACCAGGGATTACATTACATGACCACCGCCCCCCCCCCCCCCACCGCAAGAGATTGCACTACGTTATCCCCAGTCATTACAGTACATTACCCCCCCCCACCCAAGTCAGAGAGTTTTACAGCACAGAAACATTACTGTACATTATGTCCCCCGAGCAATTAAAGTACATTACCCCCCCCCCCCCACCCAGTGACTGCAGTCCATTACCCTCCCCCCCCCAACCCAGACACTAGAATCCATTAGCCCCAGTCATTACAATACTTTATCCCCCCAGTCATGACAGTACTTTAACCCCCCCCCCCAAGAGATTGCAGTCGATTACTACCCCCCAGAAATTGCAGTCCTTTACCGCCCCCCAGAGATTGTAGTCCATTAGCCCCAGTCATTACAGTAAATTACATGTGAGGCAAGGGAGGAGATTGCAGGGGCTCTGACACAAATGTTCAAATCCTCTCTGGCCACAGGAGAGGTACCAGAGGATTGGAGGACAGCGAATGTGGTACCATTATTTAAGAAGGGTAGAAGGGATAAACCAGGTAATTACAGGCTGGTGAGTCTAACATCAGTGGATGGGGAACTATTGGAAAATTCTGAGGGACCGGATTAATCTCCATTTGGAGAGGCAGGGATTAATCAGTGATAGTCAGCATGGCTTTGTCAGGGGGAGATCGTGTCTAACTAACTTGATTGAATTTTTTGAGACGGTGACGAAATGTGTAGACGAGGGAAAAGCAGTTGATATAGTCTATATGGACTTCAGTAAGGCTTTTGGTAAGGTCCCGCATGGAAGATTGGTTAAGAAGGTAAGAGCCCATGGGATCCAAGGCAATTTGACAAATTGGATCCAAGATTGGCTTAGTGGCGGGAGGAAGAGGGTGATGATTGAGGGTTGTTTTTGCGAGTGGAAGCCTGTGACCAGTGGTGTACTGCAGGGGTCGGTGCTGGGACCCTTGCCATTTGTAGTGTACATTAATGATTTTAGGCATGAATATAGGAGGTATGATCACTAAGTTCGCAGATGACACCAAAATTGGTGTCGTAACTAGTGAGGAGGAAAGCCTTAGATTACAGGATGATATAGATGGGCTGGTAAGATGGGCGGAGCTGTGGCAAATGGAATTTAATCCTAGAAGTGTGAGGTGATGCATTTTGGGAGGACCAACAAGGCAAGGGAATATACAACAGATGGTAGGACCCTAGGAAGTACAGAGGGACCTTGGTGTACTTGTCCATAGAGCAGTGAAGGCAGCAGCACAGTTAGAGAAGGTAGTTAGGAAAGCATATGAGATACTTGCCTTTATTAGCCAAGGCACAGTGGCAAGCACCGCAGCCTCACAGCTCCAGCGACCTGGGTTTGGTTCTGGGTACTGCCTGTGCGGAGTTTGCAAGTTCTCCCTGTGGCTGTGTCGGTTTCCTCCCACATGCCAAAGACTTGCGGGTTGATAAGTAAATTGGCCATTGTAAAAAAAATTGCCCCTAGTGTAGGTAGGTGGTAGGAGAATTGAAGGAAGGTGGGGATGCGAGAGGGAAAAATGGGATTAATATAGGATTAGTATAAATGGGTGGTTGATGGTCAGCACAGACTCGGTGGGCCGAAGGGCCTGTTTCAGTGCTGTATCACCCTATAAGAGCGGGGAGGTTATGATGGAGCTGTGTAAAATGCTAATTAAGCCACAGCTGGAGTACTGTGTACAGTTCTGGGCACCACATTATAGGAAGGATGTGATTGCACTGGAGAGGGTGCAGAGGAGATTCACCAGGATGTTGCCTGGACTGGAGCATTTCAGCTATGAAGAGAGACTGAAAAGGCTAGGGTTATTTTCCTTAGAGCAGAGAAGGCTGAGGGGAGATATGATTGAGGTATACAAAATTATGAGGGGCATTGATAGGTTAGATAGGAAGAAACATTTTCCTTCAGCGGAGGGGTCAATAACCAGGGGGCAGAGATTTAAGGTAAGGTGCAGGAGGTTTAGAGTGGATTTGAGGAAAAAAAATTTCACCCAGAGGGTGGTTGGAATCTGGAACGCACTGCCTGAAGAGGTGGTAGAGGCAGGAACCCTCACAACATTTAAGAAGTATTTAGATGAGCACCTGAAATGCCATAGAATACAAGGCTATGGGTCGAGTGCTGGAAATGGGATTAGAATACAGATACAGAGAGATACAGCACTGAAGCAGGCCCTTCGGCCCACCGAGTCTGTGCCGACCAACAAACACCCATTTATACTAATCCTACATTAATCCCATATTCCCCACCACATCCCCACCATTCTCCTACCACCTACCTACATTAGGGGCAATTTACAATGGCTAATTTACCTATCAACCTGCAAGTCTTTGGCTGTGGGAGGAAACCGGAGCACCCGGCAGGCACAGGGAGAACTTGCAAACTCCACACAGGCAGTACCCAGAACCGAACCCGGGTCGCTGGAGCTGTGACACTGCGGTGCTAACCACTGCGCAACTGTGCCGCCCAATAGTTAGGTGCTTGATGGCCAGCACAGACACGGTGGGCCGAAGGGCCTGTTTCTGTGCGGCATAACTCTACGACTCTATAATTACCCTCACCACCACCCCCCCCCCCAGAGATTACAGTACATTACTTCCCTGTCATTACAGTACATTATCCCACCCAAGGGATTACAGTACATTACCCTCACCCCCCACCCCCCCCCAGAGATTCCAGTAGATTACTCTCAGTCATTACAGTACATTACCCTCTCCAGTCATTACAGGACATTACTCCCAACCATAGATTGCAGTACATTACTCCCCGAAATTACAGTACATCACCCCCAGTTATTACAGTACATTACACCCCCCATCATTATAGTACATTACCTTCCCAGTGATTACTGTACATTATTCCCAAGACAGTACAGTACATTATAGCCCCAGTCATTACATCATTACCCCCAGTCATTACAGTAAAATAACCCCCCAAGATTGCAGTACATTACCCTCCCCATGGAGACTGCAATAAATTACACCCCAGTCATTACAGTACATTACCCCACCCAAGGATTACAGTACATTAGCCTCCCCGCTGCCCCCCAGAGATATCAGTACATTACACCCCCCAGTCATTACAGTACATTATCCCTTCCCCCAAGGATTACAGTACATTACCCCTCAGTCACTACAGTACAATAGTCCCCTCCAGGGATGACAGTACATTACCCCCATACAATATTACAGTACATGTTCTCGCACCTACACTGTTTGGGATTTTCTTCTCCATGCTGCTCTCACATGCGTTCAAGTCTTCAGAAGAAGGAATTTTCCTCCACGCAAGATCAGGTGACAGGTTGTTCAACCTTGCCTGTCTACGATCGAAGACCAAAGTACGGAAAGTCCTCATCAGGGAACTTCTCTTTGCTGACGATGCTGCATTAACATCTCACACTGAAGAGTGTCTGCAGAATCTCATCGACAGCATTGCGGCTGCCTGCAACGAATTTGGCCTAACCATCAGCCTCAAGAAAACGAACATCATGGGACAGGACGTCAGAAATGCTCCATCCATCAATATCGGTGACCACGCTCTGGAAGTGGTTCAAGAGTTCACCTACCTAGGCTCAACTATCACAAGTAACCTCTCGATGCAGAAATCAACAAGCACATGGCTTCCACTGCTATGTCCAGATTGGCCAAGAGAGTGTGGGAAAATGGCGCACTGACACGGAACACAAAAGTCCGACTGTATCAAGTCTGTGTCCTCAGTACCTTGCTCTCCGGCAGCGAGGCCTGGACAACGTATGTCAGCCAAGAGCGACGTCTCAATTCATTCCATCTTTGCTGCTTCCGGAGAATCCTTGGCATCAGTTGACAGGACCGTATCTCCAACACAGAAGTCCTCGAGGCGGCCAACATCCCCAGCTTATACACTCTACTGAGTCAGCGGCGCTTGAAATGGCTTGGCCATGTGAGCCGCATGGAAGATGGCAGGATTCCCCAAGGACACATTGTACAGCGAGCTCGCCACTGGTATCAGACCCACCGGCCGTCCATGTCTCCGCTTTAAAGACGTCTGCAAACGCGACATGAAATCCTGTGACACTGATCACAAGTCGTGAGAGTCAGTTGCCAGCGATCGCCAGAGCTGGCGGACAGCCATAAAGACGGGGCTAAAGTGTGGCGAATCGAAGAGACTTAGCAGTTGGCAGGAAAAGACAGAAGGGCAAGGAGAGAACCAACTGTGTAACAGCCCCGACAACCAATTTTAGCTGCAGCGCCTGTGGAAGAGTCTGTCACTCTGGTATTGGCCTTCATAGCCACTCCAGGTGCTGCTCCACAAATCACTGACCACCTCCAGGTGCTTATCCATTGTCTCCCTACACAAGGAGGCCAAAGGAGAAGACGACTCCAGAGTAATCACTTCTGATGAAAGGTTACAGACCTGAAACATTAACTGTTTCTCTCTCCACAGATGCTGCCAGACCTGCTGAGTATTTCCAGCACTTCTTGTTTTTATTTACTATTTGGTTGTCTCTCTGCGCAATTTTAATCTGGCAGCTCGTGGAGACCACATGTGGCCGCAGTCATCAGAAAAACTGTCAATCACCGTCAGGGCCCGCCCCCTCAGAATGATTGACTTCCTTGGCTGGCGCCGAACGGCAAACAGCAGCGAAACTCCGCCCACCGCCGCCGTCCAGCACCAATCAGCGATTCTGTTACCGCCCACGTCCATCGCCAATCAGCGGTACCGGAACCGCCCATCGCCGAAACCGAGCACCAATCATCGGCTCTGGTACCGCCCATGGCTGTTGATTGACGCGAGACGCATGGCCCGGAAGTAGACGGTGGAAGGCGCTGACCCTGAATATTTGCGCTGCCACAGCAACGGGAAAGCAAAATGGAAAGCGGGGAGGTGGCGGTGAGTGATTCCTCCCTGCTCTGGAGGGGTTACAGGCGGCTGGCGTGGGGAACCTGTTTGACTGTGAATGCCCTGGGCAGGGGTGGGGTAAGAGAGCTGCAGTTGGCCTCAGTACCCTGAGATGGGGGTAAGGGGACTGCAATTGATCTCTACTCTGGGATGGGGGCTGCAAATGGACTCAGAACTCGGGGATGGGAGTAAGGGGGCTGCTGTTAGCATCTGTACCCTAGGACGGTGGTAAGAGGGTTGCTAATGGCGTCAGTACCTTGCAGAGGAGGTAACGAGGCTGCTATTTGCCTCCTTACCCTGGGATGTGGGTAAGGGGGCTGCTGTGCCTCAGTATCCTGTGCTAATAAGATATGAGTAATGAAGCTGCTGGGATTAAAAGAGGAGAGATGTTGTTCCATGACCTTTTGTTCAGCTATGTGGCTTGTCCAATGTACACCTCCTTTGTTATCTCTTGCCCCACCCCTGCTTTACTTGCTTATAACCTTTGACATTTCTAATATTTGCCAGTTCCGAGGAAGGGTCACTGACCCGAAACGTTAACTCTGCTTCTCTCTCCACAGATGCTTAGACCTGCTGAGTATTTCCAGCATTTCTTGTTTTTATTTCAGATTTCCAGCATCTGCAGTTTTTGCTTTTATATTAATATTAAATTAATAATTGGTTAGAGAAAGGTGTAGTGCCAGAGCACTGGCAGATAGCTAACGTTAAACCTTTATTTAAGAAGGGTAATGGATTATGTCCAGGCGACAATGGGTTTGTCATCTTAAAATCGATGGTAGGAAAGGTAATGAAATCCTGACTAAAGGAGAAAATGGAAAAAAAACTAGAAACCAAAATTATAAGTAAGGGGTGAAAGGTTATTGGGGGCAAGCAGGAACATGGAATTGGGGTTACAATCAAATCAGCCATGATCTTGTTGAATGGCGGAGCAGGCTCAAGGGGCCGAGTGGCCTATTCCTGCTCCTAATTTGTTTGTACGTATTCGTATAATAATGAATAGTCAGCATGGATTGCAAAAGGGAAAGGCTTGACCAACCTCATTGAATTCTTTGCAGAGTTACACAGAGTGCGTACAAGGGTAATGTAGTAGATGTAACTTAACTAGATTTCCAAAAGGCCTTTGATTATGTGGCATATAATAGACTTATGAATAAGGTCAGAGGATGTGGAATCAGGGGACAGGTAGCAGAATGAAATACTAGCTGGCTTCAAGACAGAAATCAGAGAGGAGCAGTAAAGGGTAGTTATCAGAGTGGCAGAAGATGGAATGTGAAGTCCTACAAAAGTCAGTGCTGGACCATTGTTCACAATTTATATTAACAATTCAGATTTTAGAATCAAAAATGCAATTTCTGAACTTGCGGATGACAGCAAATTTGGGGGGGAGGGGGTTAGTCAATACTGAGGAAGACTGCAACATGTCACAGTGAGACATTTTACATACTGGTAGAATGGCATATAAGTTATGTTAAACTTGTATTGAACGTTGGTTAGACCATACTTGGAGCACTGTGCGCAGTTCTAGTCACCATATTATGAAAAAGATATGGAGGCTCTGGAGAGGGTGCAAAAAAGATTTACAAGGATGATACCAGCACTGTGACGTTATACCGACCAAGAAAGCATGAACAGGCTGTTTTTTTTTTTGTTTCTTTTGAAAAGAGAAGGCTAAAGGGTGACCAAAATAGAGGTCTTTAAGATTATGAAAGGTTTTGATAGTGTGTGTTTCCACTTGTGAAGAAAAGCAAAACTGGAGGCCATCAATATAAGATCGACACCAAGAAATAAAATCGGGAATTCACAAGAAACATCTTTACCCAGAGGTGAGAATGTGGAACTTGGTACCAGAGGGAGTAGTTGAGACACATAGTATCAATGCATTTAAAGGGAAGCTCAGTCAGAAATAGTTCCTGATTCCAACAGTGCCACCTTGTCTCAGTGGTATCCACTCTGAGTCAAATGTTCAAGCTGCCCATTCCAGGATTTGAGGTCATAATCTGAACTGACACATTACAGCAGTACTGAAGGGGTGCTGCACTGTTGAAGATGCCGTCTTTCAGGTGAAATATGAAACGGAGGTCCCGTCTGCACTCAGGTGAAGTTAAAAGATCCAATGGCACTATTCGAGGAAGAGCAGGGGCGTTCTCCCAGTACACAGCAAGGTCTGCAAACAATACCAATACCATGAAAAGATGATGAGCTGGTCATTTATTTCCTTGCTGTTTGTAGGAGCTTGCTTTGTGCAAATTGACTACTATGTTTCCCACATTAAGTATTGACACTGTTATAATTAGTTGTGAAGCCTCTACCACGATGTCTCCCCACAGTCAAATAGTCTATCAACATAATGGCTGCAACATACTGACTCTCCACAGCCAGGAGGTAGGTTTAGCAATGTTGCACAGGCCCAGCAGGCTCCTGTTTTCCACGCCCCACAACACTCTGTAAGACCCAGTGCCTGTTTAGCCAAAGCAAACGAGCCCTGCTGGGGCTTGAACCCAACACCGTTACTCATTGCCTCAGGCTCATGCGTGGAGAATGGGAACCTGAGTGGTGTACTGGAGGCCTGTGACTGTCTGCAGAACTGCACCCTAGCGGGTGTACAGGATGGGGGGGAATCAAACCATCAAATGTAGCTATCTTTTGTCAGAATATCTGCCACTCCTATTACTTACATGTATTACTGTTCACTTCTCAGTAATTTTTGTTTATCTGATCGATATTTTTATCCTTCACTAAATATCATGATTTCTCACACAACTTGGTTAACATGTTCTGTAAATTTAGATATTACACTGTTATAACTTTCATCAGGAGTTGTGCAGGAGCCATGATCCCGGGCTAATTTCTGGGGCAGTGCACTGGTCACAGTGCCTTGAGTTGAACTACTGCTGCTGTTTGCTGTGCTACATTTCAACATGAATTTGTGCTGACGCCTTTAATGCTCAGAGTGAAGAGCCTGGTCACCAAGCAGTGCAATAGTCAGGAGAGCAACTGGCTTTACAGTCAGAAGGGTGGGTTTTTGAAGAAGGTTTTAAATCACAGAATAGTCTGGCGCGGAAGGAGGCCATTTGGCCCATTGAGTCTGTGCCGTCTCTTTTGGAGAGCCATCAAGTTGGTCCCAATTCCTCCCCAGTCTGTCCCCATATCCCCTGTGGTTCTTTTTCCCCTAGACACAGAACAGTCCTGAAACCCAACTTATATCAGCGTTTCCAAGCTGGTGAGGCTGTGACCAGAAGCGCAGAGAGGACAGGAGGCAGGGAATGCAGGAGTGGTGGGCTATACTGTACGGTGAGCACTCTTGTACTGCTGCACACAGTGAGTTCAGGGGTTCCCAGAGTCAGTTTTTTTTGCTGTTTTTGTTGAGCCCACTTGGTGATTGGATTCCTGTGTTTTTCTTTCCCTCTTTTCCTTCGCTTATCTTCTGCAGACACTGATTCTTCCTCAACTCCTGAAGGCACGGCTTCTTCCTCAATTCCGCTTCCTCGGGCACTGGTTGCTCTGCCATTCTGTGCCCCTGTGGCCTTTCTTCACCTGTTAAACCTAAACAGTGTGAATTGACTGGCTCTCCCAGGCAGCCTAATCCAGTCAGTCATCACCCAACATCCAGGAGTGGGAACCCTGGCTGATCTCCCCTATCCTCTCAATGCTGAGGACAAATGTAGCCAGCTGCTGTCCTGACTGAGCTGAGCTAACTGCTTCGCCTGTAGATCGAACCTACAACTTTCTGGTCTGTTGGTAAGTTACACCCTGTCATCGCCAACTGAGTTACCAGGGGAGCAGGCTATCATTGTCAACATGTCAGGTGACGATGACAGCTCCAGTATATAGTGGAAGGTGACCTGAATCAAATAACAGTTGATTTTAGTAACCAACTCAGTTTGGTGTCAGGAAGGTATAGGAACATAGGACTTGGGATGAGGAGTATGCCATTCGGCCCTTTGAGCCTGCTCTGCCATTCAATAAGATCCTGGCTGATCTGGTTGGTCTCAACTCTATTTTCCTGCCTGCCCCCATAACCCTTGACTCCCTTGTCTATTGTTACAACCGAGGCAGGAGTAATGCACTGTTAATTCAGTCCCACAACTCCACAGGTCACAGCATTTCAGAAAAGTTTTCCACCTATCAAAGGTTAGCTAAATTAAAAACTTTATTTGTCCCCCAGTATAAAGCACACCAAACCAGGTTTCTTTAAACAACAACAGTATGAACTATTTATTAGAAAAGAATAAGTCTTAACTACTAACGATATTTTTTATATATATATATATATATATATATATATATATAAATAAAAAAGCTTCTTATTTTCATAACCCTCGCGCGCACACACAGATTCAAAAAAACTGGTTAACTGGGGAAAATGATTTTTTGGTTTACAGCTGTTTCTTAGGAATAAAAAGGAAAAAATAAAATTGAGTTTATCACATTCTGGTGGGATATTTCTAGTACGGTGAGGTGTCCCAGAGACGAATAGTCAGATGCCACACGAAGTCTCTCCAGGTGAGGTTGATGAACAGTCTGTGATGGGTAGGCTTTCACTGCAATTTAACTGCAGCAGGCGTCACACAGGTCTTCCAGCAGGTGTAGCAACAGGTCTGCTTGGGTTTTGAAGCAGCAGTCTAGCAGTAGATGCTATCTTGAGATTTTAGGATTCCCCAAAACACAGAAGGCAACAGGAACCACTCTTGGGGCAGGATTCTTCACAGACTGGAGGCAATAGGGTTCTGTTACCTCTGACATACAGGGGTTTCTTATCTGAAAAGCAGTCTCTTTCTACAGAGAGAAGTAACTTTTTTTCTGAGTTACTTTTTCTCTCTCCAGGCAGATCGCAGCTACATTTCAACTGCCTGCTCTTTGTCCAACTCACTGGTCTTTTTTTTAAAAAAAAAGTGAAGAAAAAGCCTTCCTGAACATGGTCACATGTCCAGACACTGGCTGGAATTTTATGCCCCCCCAAAGAGCGGGAAAGTGGAGGTGGGGTGGGGGGGGGGGGTTGTAAAATGGAGCGGGAGGTTCGGGGGGCCCTTCCCAACCTGTTCCTGCCTCCGCTGCGCCTTTACGCAAGGCGGCGGTGGTGAAAAATGGCCTGCCTGTCCCAGGCCAATCAAGGTCCTTAAGTGGCCACTTAAGGGCCTCTACCTGCCGCCACAGGGATTTTACCCGTGGCTGGTCAGACGGCCCAGGCCTGAGAAAAGCTGCCTGACAAAAGCAGGCTGACCGCCTGAGAGGGGCCCTTGTGATCAGGCACCCTGTGGCCGACGGAGGGCCGGCCCCGCTGCCCCAACCACTGCCAACACCCGCCCCCCAATCGACCACGCTTGCCTTGCTGGGGCCTGACCAATCTACCCCGGCGAGACAACAAAAGCTTACCTTGGTTCCGGGGCTCCCCGACATCTTGAAGCTAGGCTGCAGTCTCAGCAGCTGCTTGGACTAAGCTGCCAGCCCGCTGATTGGCTGGCAGCTCCATTAGGTGGGACTTCTTGCCTCAAGCAGGTGGAAGCCTCAGAACAAATAAAGGCTGGGGAACTGCAAAATGCGGGTCTGATCCCCAGGTCAGGCGGATGCGGGTTCACCACTGACTTTTCAGTCGGTGGTTGGTTCCCGTCCGCCGAGGGAAAACTCCTGGCCAGTGTCTCCTCCGTCACTCAAAGGAGATCAAAATCCCTTGCTGTTTCCTTGAAACTGCTTGCTTCCCCTATTCTTGCATACAAAGTCAACATCCAAAATATCCAGCTATTTGCAGGTGTCCAAGTCTACTGAAAATCCTCTTTTTAGTTTTTCTAAAACACATAGAAGTCTAAGATTTTAGTTTTACAAAAGGTTTTATTTTTGTACTATCAAAAGTCTATCTAACTCAACTTTGAATAAATTCAATGATCCAGCCTCCACTGCTTTCTGGGGAAGAGAATTCCACAGATTAGCGGCACTGAGAGAAAAACATTTCTCCACATCTCCGTCTTAAAAGGGAGCCCTCTTATTCTTTAACTGTGTTCCCTAGTTCTAGACTCCACCCGCCCCACAAGAGGAAACATCCTCCTGGTATCCAATCTATCAAGTCCCCTCAGGGTCTTGCATATTTCAATAAGATCACCTCTGATACTTTTAAACTCCCAAAATGTATAGACCTTGATGCGATTCTGGTTTCCTGGCGGGAGAATGGTTGTAGTCCTAGCTCCATCTCCTCACTCTCTTCAAACGTAGCTTTCCACTAACAGAAAAGGGCTCCCCAAAGACACCAGCTCAATGAGGGAGAATATGCAACGTGATGTGTTTTATATTTAGCCACAAAATCCCTCTGTCGCTGATTGCTGTCACATGGATAGTCACCCAGCTAATCCTGTGGGTCAAATGCTTCCTGAAGGTGAATTTAGTGGCGGATTAGTTCAAGGTAGGGTAGCTGCTGAGCCACTTAGCAAGGCTCGAGGATCGCGGACAACATGAAGAAGAAACAAGTGGTAAGGATCTGGCATTTAAGTTGAATCTGATAGAAAAGGTCTGGGTGCTGAGAATACACTGCAGATCCACCCCATCTGGAAAGGGAAAAGCAGGTTAACATTTAGGGCACAGTGAATCCCACTGTGCACCATGGGAAATACTAACCTCTTTACAGGCGCTGACTGGGCTTCTGTTGATTTCCAGTGTTTCCTGTTTTTATTTTGAACACTGTTGATGGTGTGCGAGACATTTACAGCCGAAACCAGAGTGTTCAGTACTGTAACCTATTCTTTACACATTAAGAGTAATGAACTGTTGCTAGCACATTGCTGGAATCAAAAGCATTTAGTGTGATAACTGGTTCATAAGATTTGTCGATCACTGGTTGAAGGAATTGTTTCTCCAGCGATCTGCATGCATTTAATAAGTATTTACACCGGGATAGCTAGATGCATGATCGCTGGTTAGAGAGATTGTTTGGTTAGTGGGATCGCTAGTTCGAGGGATTGTTCAGTCAGTGGGCTAACTAGTTAGAGGGATTATTTATTACAGGTCAGTCACTCTATAACAATGGGGTACAGTACTGGTGGGTGCGGGTCAGTCACTATAATACTGGGGTACAGCACTGGTGGGTGTACATCCGTCACTGTACATTGGGTACAATACTGGAGGATAGACTGTCATTGTATATCAGGTACAGTCTTAGTGGTACAGGTCTCTCTCTATAATGGTACAGAACTGGAGGGGCCAGGCCCACTACTGTATAACACTACCTATCCCTTTGAAAATACCTTATAATGCATGCACAATTTCCTTGACTTGCTTTGCACTGTGGCAGCTTAATTTATCACCTGTTTCCTGGAAATTCGAACAGTTTTTTTTATAAAAATGAAAGAACTTGCATTTATATCATTCCTTTCACAATCTCTGGTGTGTCCCAAGGAGGTTCACAACCAACTAATTACTTTTGAAGTATATCCACTAAGATCCTGCAAACAGCAGTGAGATAAATGATCAGTTTTTGGAGCTATTGCTAGAGGGATAAATTTTGGCTAGAACAACAGGTGATCCCTATTATTCAAATAGTTCCATGGGATCATTTAGGTTCACTGGAGAGAGCAGTTGGAGCCTCAGTTTAACAACTTATCTGAAAAACAGCACTTTCGACAATGTCAGCCTGGATAATGGCTCCAGGATTTTGTAATGATTCTATCAGGAGCTCTGACAGTGTGTCCATGACAGCCTCTGGATTCAATAATGGTTGTTTGTATCAGGAGCTGAGAGGAGCATGTGTCGTCCATGTGCCAGTGATTCTCTTGGTTTTCTTTCAGCGCCCACCACGTGCCCTTCCACCACTGCCAAGGTAAGACTGTTGAATATGAAGCTGTAAATGGCTCAGATGACATAATGTTGTATCACTGCATTGTGCCACTGGAGAGTATCAAACAATAACTGGGGCTGTGATGGTAAATATTTGGAAAATTATGGATTAATTACTGGTGGGTAATGTGAGTGGGTGCTGGCTATTTGGGCTGGGTGCTTGGTTGGTGGGCTGGGCGCTAGGCTGTGGGTAGTGGTGTTGGGAGTAGGCCGTGGGGCTGGGTGCTGAGTTGGTGGGGCTGGATATTGGAGCACTATGTAGCGGGGCTAGGTGTTGTAGGGTAGTGGTGCTGCATAGCGGTGCTGGGGCGTGGGGCTGGACATTGGGTTGGTGGGGCTGAATATTGGGCCACTGGTGCTGGGGACTGGCCCATGGGGCTGGGGGTTGGGCCGAGGGGCTGAATGCTAGCTTTGGTGGCACTAGTTGAGTTGGTAGGTAGTGGTGCTGTGTGCTGGATTGGTAGGGCTGAGTATTGTGGGTGGGCGCTGTGTAATGTTGCTGGGCGTTGAGTAGGTGAATAGTGGTGCTGCATGCTGGATTGGTAGGGTTGAGTATTGGGGCTGGGTGTTGTGTAGTGGAGCTGTGTGTTGAATTGGTGAATAGTGCTGCTGCATGCTGGATAGCAGGGCTGGGTGCTGAGCGTTGGTTTGGTAGGGTTGAGTATTTGGAGCTGGGCGCTGTTTAGTGGGCCTGGGTATTGGGTAGGTGAATAGTGGTGCTGCATGCTGGATAGTGGGGCTGGGTGCTGAACATTGGTTTGGTAGGGTTGAGTATTTGGGGCTAGGCGCTGTGTAGTGGGCTTGGGTATTGGGTAGGTGAATAGTGGTGCTGGATAGTGGGGCTGGAGGCTGAGTGCTGAGCATTGGGTTGGTAGGGTTGAATATTGGGGCTAGGTGCTGTGTAGTGGGGCTGGGTGTTAAGTACTGGCAGCTGAAATTCAAGACAGAATGCACTTTTGCTGCAATTTGGTTGGGTATCCTTTCCCTTTGCTGAAAGATAATTGCAGGAAAGGAAAAATCTACTCAATTGGATTGGGTATTCTTTGATGCGGAGGTAGAATGTGATGGGAGAGTGAAACCTTTGTATAATATGATTATTTCCAAAAATCAATTAGAGAGGAAAAGTACTGTAACTGTTGGATCCCATTAGTTGCACAAAGAGAAACAAAGTCTGACTGTAGCTTTAACAAACTTTATTGCAGTACTTAATTGTTACATCTTCAGAAAACTTAATGAACTGAACTAAAACTAAAAGCAACACACACACTGAACTAACCCACCCCCCCGGCCGCCGCCGCCGAACTGAACTCTTCGCGCCAAATCAAGCCTTATTATAGTTATTCATACAAATCAGTAACACCTACTCTTTGTTCCCAATTGGTCTACAAACTTCTGCAGTTTCTTGGTGTCGGAGCCTGATTGGGGTACTGCCTTGTCAATTTGTCTTAACTTCTTACTCCAGTTTCCCATCCCCTTATCTCCTTGTGAACCTTTAGGCTGATTGTTGTACAATAGGCTACTCTTTGGCAGCTGCAGCTGTCCTGCTAGATTTTAGCTTGTTAGTCTATTTCCACTGATAAGCTGTCTGTTCAGCCCTGAAGCTATGAAGTTATTTCTGATAAGCTGTCTGTGCAGCTCTGAAGTTAGTTTGTTAGTAATACATGATTGATTAATTATTTCATCTTAAATGTCCCCATATTATTCTGTTCTCGAAAATTCTGTTCTCACAGTAACCAATAAGGAAAAAATAAAATCTTTGTGATAACTGATCTCAGACAGTATGGGGATTGGCTTCATGGCACTGAGCTATATAGTTTAGGAAGATTACAATTTGAATCCCCGGTGGGTGCTGGGTTATTCAGGGTAGCACCATCCTGCGCAACAGTACGGGTGCTCTAATAAGTCTCATTGCATTTGAGATGGTGGGAGGTGGTGGGAAAGGAGGGGAAATCAGACATTCTCCCTGTTTTTAACTGCTATCCTGTGATCCCAGCTGGTACTGGTTGCCAGGTAAGGACAGAATTGAACTTGGCAGTTGAATAGCCCACCAACTCTTCCTGTCTGGGCTTTCATTTCAAGAATGACCACTTGGGTGAACATGGGCTGGTTCATGCCCATGAATCGTACCCCAGCAAGGATCAGCACCTTCAGGGTTAAAGAGAAAAGTGGAGGGAATATAAAGTTCTGTGTTGTATGTGCAGTTGGTACAGTATCTCATGCCCTAATCAACAATGAGAGATGCCATGCTTTTGTTGATGACTGATTGTAGCTCTTGCATGATGATTCAGCCTCATTTTGTAGCTGTATGGTGGGCATGTCTTGCTATCTTGTTAGCTGCAGTACAATAAAAAGTAAGGGTATAGGTTCCATTAGGAGAGAGACAGAGCACAAATGTAATGAGGTTAATATTGCTGTATGAAGTATTGCTTGGATTAAATTTGGAGCATTGTGTGCAGTGCTGGTACCCAATTACCAGAAGGGGATGATTGCTTTTCAAAGGGGCGGGATGGAAGCAAACAGAGGATTCCAGAAATCAAGAATTTCAATTCTGAGGAAAAGTTAAGGAAGTTGAGTTTGTTCTTTTGCCAAAAGAGAAAATTTTGAGATGATCTGGTTGAAACTTTGAAGATTATGAAAGAAATTGAGAAGGTTAATGGAGGGCAATTGTTCCCTGTGGGGAAGGATTCAAATCCCTGGGGAAAAGTTTTTTAAAAAATGACTAAAAAGGGAAGTGAGGAAGAACTTGTTCATTCAGTGGGTGATCTGGTGGTGGAATAAATTACTGGAGAAGGACATTGAATCGGACAGTATGAATGGGGACAAAAGGCATTTAGATGGGCATCTGGAGGGAGAAGGGATTGAGGGATAAGGTGAGAAGGTGGGTAGGTGGGTTTGATGGATCTGGTGGTGGGGTTGAGGAATATGGTGAGTAGATGGTTCAGCGGTATTGAGGGATATTGGTGAGAAGGTGGGGATGTGGGATCAAGGGAGTAGGTGGGGTTGAGGGAAATGGTGAGGGGTTAGGTAGGTGGACTTGAGGGATATGGTGCGAAGGTGGGTAGTTGGTATGGAGGGATATGGTGCGAAGATGGGTAGTTGGTATGGAGGGATATGGTGAGAAGACAGGTAGGTGGAGCATTTTCACGTCAGCAGTCTGTAGCTAGTGGAGTGCCGCAAGGATCGGTGCTAGGGCCTCAGCTATTTACAAACTATATTAATGACTTTAAACAGAGAGTAATGTATCTAAATTTGCTGATGATGCAAAGTTAAATGGGAATGTAAGCTGTGAGGAGGACATGAAGAGGCTACAAAGATGTTGGCAGATTAAGTGAGTGGGCATCAAGGTGGCAAATGGAGCATAATGTGAGGAAATGTGAGGTTATTCACTTTGGTAATACGAACAGAAAAGCAGAATATTTTTTAAAGGTGTGAAACTTTAAATGTTGATCAGAGAGACATGGGTGTACTTGTACAATGAACATAGAAAGTTAGCATGCAGGTGCAGCAAGCAATTAGGAAGGAAAATGGCACATTGGTCTTTATTGCAAAGGGATTGGAGTACAAGAATTGTACAGGGCTTTGGTGAGACCACACCTGGAGTACTATGTGCCGTTTTGGTCTCCATATCTAAGGAAGGATATACTTGCATTGTAAGCATTACAGTGAAGGTTCACTAGATTGGTTCCTGGGATGAGAGGATTGTCCTCTGATGAGAGGCTGAGTAAATTGGGCCTATACTGTCTGGAGTTTACAAGAATGAGAGGTGATCTCATTGAAACATACAAGATTCTGAAGGGGCTTGACAGGGTAGACACTGAGAAGTTGTTTCCCCTGACTGGGGAATCTAGAACACAGGGTCAGGATAAGGAGTTGATCATTCAGGACTGAGATGAGGAGAAACTTCTTCACTCAAAAGGTTGAGAGTCTTTGGAATTCTCTACCCCAGAGATTTGTGGATGCTCCATCGTTGAATATATTTAAAGCTGAGATTGGTAGATTTTTGGTCTCTTAGGGAATCGAGGGATATGGGGAAAAGGCAGGAAAGTGGAATTGAAGCAGAAGATCAGCCATGAACGTATTGAATGGTGGAGCAGGTTCGAGGGGCCGTTTGGTCTCCTGCTACTCCTATTTCTTGTATTTTTATGTTGTTCTCTGATAGAGCATGCTTCTTCTGTTAGGCAATATTTTACAATGTACATGTATGCTTACCTTGTTTATTTTCCTTTTCTGGGCTGATTGGAACAAAGCACCAAAACCAAAGGTAGGCCTTTGTTTCAATTAATCCCTTCTAGAGATATCTGTGATTGCTGATGTTTCGTCACTGTTGGTTCTCATAGAGTGAATTAGTTATTTACTTACCGCTGAACAAATTACATCAATTGGCATCAGGACCCCTAAACAGAGGAAGGGAAATCATTGGCTGGAGCTGCTGCTCCTGTTTGTTGTCCAGTTACTGCTGCAGAAAGTTGCACATGCATGTACACCAACTAACAACAGAATTGGGTGCAACTGTCACTTTGAATGTCTTGCTGACACTTGCTGTCTCAGCTTACATATGAAGCTACCAGAGATCAGCTGGTGGCTGTGTACCTCTATCGCAACAAGAGAACTCCTTGGGAGAAGAGGAGGCAATAAATTGGCCCACAAAGAATTAATGGGTTAGAGTTTCCACTTTGGGAGCAATCTGCGATTCTGGCACAAATTGCACCCGTTTGTTTTTTCCCCTTCAAGCTGCTGTTCAAACTTATTTGAATATCACCTAATGCAAAATTCTGTCATGAA
The DNA here is from genome assembly GCF_036365525.1 of Heterodontus francisci. Taxonomy (NCBI): domain Eukaryota; kingdom Metazoa; phylum Chordata; class Chondrichthyes; order Heterodontiformes; family Heterodontidae; genus Heterodontus; species Heterodontus francisci. Next base: position 114,295,527 of record NC_090377.1, read on the forward strand.
CCAGCCCAATTGGGCAGTATTTTAAAACATAATTTTTAAAATTGCTTTAAAAAAAGATATCCACTATGCTATGTGCTATGGGTGGGGGGGAGGTGGCGGTGGTGGTGGCATTGGTGGGTGGGGAGAAGTTTATTTCAATATTGAATCTTTTCTTGCGAATGCTGTACCTTTGTCATCGTGTGCTGTGCTCATTGCCCAGGTTTAGATGAGCGGCGTCTTAAATTGTTCCTACTGGTGGTTACTAACTAGCTGCCTTGTCTTTGTGTTGAACCAATTAAACCAACTGTTGTCTCCATTACAGATGTACCTATGAACAAAACTAGAAAGAAAAAATCCAAAGCAAGCAATGGAGTAGGTATGTTGCGTCATAGGTGCATCTGGTGCACCCATGTCACCTGTTCTAGTTTTAATTCCCTAGTTTCAACCTCATTCCTTCATAATTAGCTTTTATCCAATCTATTGCTTCTGTCTCTCTCAATAATTATTTTAAACCTTATTATGTTGTGATCGCTATTGGATGTATCCCTATACTTACTTTTCTTATTTGCTCATGTTCGTTTCCAAATAGTAGATCAGCAATTCCTCACTTTTTGGGCTTTTTTAAAATTCATTCATGGGATGTGGGCATTGCTGGCTAGGCCAGCATTTATTGCTTGTTATGTACTGGGTTAAAAACGGAGTCCTGTAGAGGCTGTAGAAACTCCATTGCGTTTTCTTCTTTCACTGTGTCTTCTTGTCAGTTTATTTTGGAATAGTTGAATTTTCCCATGATATTTATTCTGTGTCTTTTACTCATTTAATAGATTTGCTTACATATTTCTTGCTCCTGTTATTATTAGGTGGTCTGCAAAATACTCATGAGCATGATTGATACCTCCTTATCCCTCATTCTTTATCTCAATCCACATATTTCAATCTTAATGTTAGCCATGTCCTTTTTTCTATCAGTTATTTCTAATTCGTACAACTACTCCACACCCCATTCTTCCTTTCCTATTCTTTTTAAATATGTTATATCCTGCAATATGTATCTCCCAGTTCTGTTTATGCAGTCATGTTTCAGTTATCCCTACTGCATCTGGCTCCTCGCTACAAGCTATTGTTTTCAGTTTCCCCTGTTTTTTGTTTGGATGCTGTGCACATTTCTGTACTGGCAATTTAATTTGATTTTATTAATTGTTTCTCTACCTTTATTTTTAACAGTTATTTTGTCCTTCTTTCTATAATTTTATCTGTTCCCTGACTGTTTATGTTCCTCTTATTTCTTACCTTTACTCCCATCACCTGCGATGCAAGTTGTTGTTGAGTCCAAGTTCCTGTTACCTTTCATTAATACAACTGTAGGAGTTAGTACCAGTTCCCAATAAAATCAGTGCAAGTGGAACTGCACTCAGCTGGAGTCGGCAGTTCCTGCCCAGAACTGGCGGGGTCGGTGATTCCTGCTGGGTACAGTTCCATGTGCTAACCTGATGTGCAAATGTTTAATTTACAAACTTTTACTTTGACGAGTTTGATTTGAGTGTCTGTTCTATAGTAACTTTTTACACAGATTCCTTGGAATCTCAGTAGGTAAATGCACTGTTCAGTGTGGTATCGAGCTGCACAGAACAGAAGATCCAGGCTTGATTCCCTAGTTGGTGCTGAGTTAGCTGATCTCTGTTGGGATGACTTGGGCACAAAGGTTGGCCTCTGAATCCATGAGGGGAAAGTACAAGCTAGGATGCCCACTCATAGTCAGTAAGTGTACGTGTATCGGCCTCAGATGTGGACATGGCTGTGATTTCCCCCACAGTCGAATATCTTGTCTTTGTTTATGTTGTTACCAGAGGGCTGCCGACATCACTGAAACTATACCCCAACAGGAGTCACCCCATTGAGGAGAAAGTGGTGGGGGCATTGGGAGGAATGAAGTTCCTGATCCAGCTATTTGTAATGTTTGTTGTACTGTGACTTCGAGGTGATCAAGTGACAGATGAACAGCTCTGTATGAGCTTCTGAGGTCTTTCCATATGTTTCTGGAGCACTGCAAGCCAGTGCAGATGGTACTTCACTGAATATTCCACAAACCTGACAGAACTTTTTGTAGTGATGATTATTTGCATTGCTTATATTTTTGTCTTTGATATCTTCCTCCCCTGGGGGCACTGAATCTTGCAGGAGGGTTAGTTTCACTGGATGGGAGATGGACACTGGAAAGCCATTTGTACCCACTCACCACCAGTTCCCTCCATTGCCAATGACTGAGCTTATGCATGCTCACTTCTGGAGAGCTGCACCCAATTCTGCCTACAGGAGCAAGGCTGCTATGACTCCCCTTGGTCAGGGCTGAGGGAAATTGTTCAGCCCCCACTGTCACCGCAACTGAAAATTGCTAACTCAGCACAGACCGCAACCCAACCTGGGGCTTTCCTGATCTGTACAATTCAGGTATACACTGTCCTTACGAACTGAGCCATGGGGATGTGAAATAGAGTTCTTGCATCTTCTTTGACACTTGTCCATCACCTCTTGTCCTCAGATACATTGGCGAGTTCAAAAGGACGGTCCCATTCTGAGAGCATAGAGCCCCTTACCCCAGATCTTCAGGATACTGCTCCTCGGAAGAAAAAGAAGAGGAAAAAGCTACTGGCAGGAGCTGGTGAGTAGAGTCAGGCTCCTCTGAACTGCAGAATGTGGATGTTCTTGGAGCATAGAGTTTGGCTTGTGCTGAAATAATCACTGATGTGTTGAGATCCCAAACAACAGGCTTTGACACCCACTTAAGTGCACATCGTGGTTAATTGGGCATCGGTCAAGTGCAGTTTTCCAGAATTTGCCATTAACATGACATCAAATTCACTTTGGCTTAAAGCAGATCCCGTTTAACAGCACAGATATTTTTCACATTCTGACTGGTCTTTCGTACTGTCCCACACAAACAAAGTCTTTCCATGTCTTTAACGTCAAGTAATCAAAACTAGTCACTGTGGGCATGCCCACTGAGATTTTGGTAATCTTGAGCAATACTGTCCAACCAATCCAGCACAATGCTGCTGGATGACAGGGTCAGCACCACCCGCTCAGACTAACACTTGCAGCCTGGGTTAAATGTAGACCATGTTAAATTCAGGAGTGTTCAGATCATCAAGAAGGTCACTGTCACACTCTTCCTTGTGTGGATATTTTCTTCTTTCTGGCGTCAAAGTGCTCGGGTCTGTTGATCCAGTTGAGCCGTTCCATGTGACTAACACTGCCTTCTTTCGTTTGCTATCAACGCTGCTGCTGTTTCAGTACAGCTCTTACATTCTGAGGTCTGAGAGAAATTGTCTACTGAGTAATTAATGGAGCAGTATCCCAAACTTAGCTTCAGATTCAGCAAAAGCCAGCTGTACTTTGGCTTGCTTGTGACTGTCTTTTAAGAAAGTAAAGGGTGACTCTGGCCACTCCCCACGCGAGAAGATGACTCTGGCCACTCCACTTACAAGGAGGTGACCACTCTGGCCACTTGGCTCCTGAGGGGATCACCTCTGAATGTTATGATCTTGCTCAAACTGTTCTCCCAGAGATAGGATACACTTCAGGGAGAAACCTGGGACTGCTACCCAGTCTGAACTACATACAACTCAAGTCCCACACAATGTGGTTGACTTGGGGCCAACGAGTGATAGGCAATTAATGCTGCATTTCCCACATCCCGTGAACAAATATTAATAAAGGACATTGTTTAACTTATTGCACCAACCGCACCATCACGCCTTCCCAGTGCCAAACGTTCCTTACAATACACTCACTGACTAAATCGCAGATCAGCTAAATATACAGCCCAATTCAGAGCATGCATTCAGCTGACAATAAAGGCATGCAATTAGAAAAATGGGCCCCAAGATGTGGCTAAAGCCAAAAACAGGTTATTTTCTTGGGGGAAGAGGAAACTTTGAAGTGACGTAATTGAAGTTCTCAAAATTATGAAGGTGCCTGATAAAATCGATCTATGCAAATTGTTCCCTGTCGGTAGAGTCCAGATCCCAAGAGACATGGGTTGAAAATGAGAAAATTATGAGCACACAGCTAAGTCTTGCAGAAAGAGGGAGGAGGGGAATCTTATTCATCAAAGGGGACATGGTTGTGCAGTAAGTTACAATGGAATGACAATAAAGTGGACATTACACATGGCATGCAATCTAATTTAGGGGAGAGGGGGAGAGAGAGAGAGAGAAAAAGAGAATATTGTCAGCTGGTGGATAGGTGGTGTTGAGGAATCTGATCAGAATGTTGTGAGGTGGGTTAAAACATAATGAGTAAGTCAGTAGATTTATTTGTGGGATATGGTTAGAAGGTGGGGATAGGCGATTTGGTCAGATGATGGCTTGGTGTGTTTGAAGGATATGGTGAAAAGGTACATAATTGGCACTGTTCCTGTCTTTTCCTCATTGCTGTGCCAGAGGCAAGGTTCCTGTCCCAGCCCCTGCCCCATGTCTGGGCCAGGGGTGGGGTTCCTGTCCACAGCCCCCTGACCCCTGTGTTTGTGCCAGGGGCAGGGTTACTGTCTACCCCCCCCCCCCCACCCCGTGTCTGTGGGGTTCCTGTCCCCTCCCCCAAAACCCATGCCTATGCCCGGGTGGGGATCCTGTTTGTCTGTCTGTCTCCCCACCGCGCCCCCCCCGCATGTCCATGCTAGGGCAGGGTTCCTGTTCTCCCCGCCACCCCCCATGTCTGTGCCAGGGGTGGGGTTCCTGTCTTCACACCCACCCCCTGTGTCTGTGCTAGGGGCCAGGGTTTCTGTCTCGCTCTGTACCCCCTGCCCCCCCCAGTGTCTATACCAGGGGCAGGGTTCCTCTTCCCCACCCCCCATGTCTGTGCCAGGGGCGGGGTTCCTGTCTTCGCACCCACCCCCTGTGTCTGTGCTAGGGGCCAGTGTTTCTGTCTCCCTCTGCACCCCCTGCCCTCCCCAGTGTCTGTACCAGGGGCAGGGTTCCTCTTCCCCCACGCTCAGTGTCTGTGCCAGGGGCGGGGTGCCTCGTCCCCACCCCCATGTCAGTGTTGGGGCAGGGTTCCTGTTTCGTCCCCCCCACCCTCACATTTTTTATGTGCCGGGCGAGGTTCCTGTCCACCCCCTCCTCCCTACCCCTCCCCCCGTGTCCATGCTAGGGCGGGGCTCCTATTCCCCTGCCATGTCCATGTCAAGTGTGAGTTCCTGTCCCCTTGTCTCCATGCCAGGTGCTGCTCTCCTGTCCCAGGTGCCAGTTTCCTGTACCGATGCCTGTTGTCATGTTCCTGCCCATTCCCAGTGCCAGCACCTGTCACCCCCTCCCACCCCCCACCCGTCTGTGCAGGTACAGGTTCTGATGACTCTTCTGAACCCAAAACCTATGCTGTGTATATTGATTTTGCACCAGCCAGTGTCCTCATCCACTAGGTCTTTTGGTAGCCTGGAGAAGTGCTGGAAAATATAGTGAGGTCACTGGCAAAGTCTAATTGTAAACCTACTATTTAATATAGATTTGGAAACCTCCTTCACCCAACATAATGCCTCTGATGTGTGCAATTTGTACAGTGGAACAGATGATGAAGTTTCCCGGAAAACCAAGAAGAGAGCCAAGTGGGTGTCAATAACCATAACAATCCCATTGTAGGTTTTGGTCTGCTGTTGAGATTCTATTGAGGGCAGTGATGCAGTTATAACTGTAGTGCTCCACATATCTTGTGTTTTAGATCGTGCCTGTACTATCTAATATCTGATAAATTGGCAGTGTAATCCTGAGCTGTTGATGCAATCCCCTGTTGATGCAAGCTGGATGGTGTGTGCTACTTTAATCTTTCAGAAGGCAGACTGAAAAAGCACTTTTGTTGTTCAGAAAATGCTGCATTTTGCAACACATGAATGTACAGAGTAACAGTTGCAATTAAATCCCTCTTGTTTATTCAAATTTCTCTTAACATCTTCTGGTTGTAAAAAACTGGCTTCCTGTATCTTGGCTTCTGGCTCCTGCACCTCACAATTTCTGTTTAAAACCCTGCCTGCCCCACTTTTTTTTCTGTCCATTTATTCTGTCCCCAGAAAATAGCGGGCAGTATCCCTGGCCTGTTAACCAAACTGACAACCTGCTCTCCTAAGAGCATATTTTGAGCAGACATCTGAAGTGATGCCCATGCACGTTGGACTGTCCACACCACAATGGGTGTGAACGTTTATTAGCCCTCTGACATGAGATGACAAATTGCTTTATAGCCCTGGACATCCAGGCTTGTCTAGCTTTAATGCAGATTCACCAATGCCTGCGGATTCTTTTTTTACACCTGCACTAATACACCTTTGAACCAGTGCAGTCCCACAATGCTTCCTTTGGAGGAAAAAAACCCAAATTTAACAAGAATATGAAAAGAAGTCGGGAATTAAATTAAAATGGACATCAGCTGAAGATTTAGCACTGCTGGGCATTGCTTGCTGTGTTGTAATTACTGTCATCTTTATGCTATCTTTCTTGTGTTTCAAGCATTCTGACTTAGAAGCTCTGTCAGAATCCTAATCTATATTCCTCAGCTCTGTTGTCCTGTATAACAGGAGAACTCGGCCAGCTGATCACAGCAATGAGCTCGAAGTGGAAGAAGAGGACATTATCGGTGATGGGCAGGCTCCACGGCTGCAAGGTCCTATTTTTGCCATATCGCCTGGTTCCAGCCAGCCTGTGGACAAAGTGTTTCTTGAACGAAGCCGTAAGTAATTGTACTGGTTGAGTGGCACAGTATTAGTATTCAAGGACAGTGGGGGAGTTCAGGGAACCATAAACACTGTGAAGCAGGTCTACAGAAGGGACTGGGGATTCATAGCATTACATAGCATTTACAGCACAGAAACAGGCCATTTGACCCAATAGGGTCAATACCACCCATGCTGGTGATAATGCTGTACACAAGCCTCCTCCCACCCTTCTTCAGCTCACTCTATTGGCATATCCTTCTATCCATTAGGGATGAGATGAGAGGGTTATCCTGTGATGAGAGGCTGAGTAAAATTGGGCCTGTACCCTCTGGAGTTTACAAGAATGAGAGGTGATCTCATTGAAACATGCAAGATTTTGAGGGGACTTGACAGGGTAGACACTGAGAAGTTGTTTCCCCTGGCTGCGGAATGTAGAACATGGGAGCAGTCTCAGGATAAGGGGCTGCTGATTTAGGACTGAGATGAGGAGAAATCTCTTCACTCAAAAGGTTGTGAATCTTTGGAATTCTCTGCCCAGAGAGTTGTTGATGCTCTATAGTTGAATGTATTCAAGGCTGAGATAGACAGATTTTTGGTCTCTCAGGGAACCAAGGGATGTGGGGAGCGGGCAGGAAAGTGGAGTTGAGGCAGAAGATCAGCCATGATCATATTGAATGACAGTGCAGGCTTGAGGGGCCATATGGTCTACTCCAGCTCTTATTTCATATGTTCCTTTCATCCCCCGTGTGTTTTATCTAGCTTTCCCTTGAATACATCTGTGCTCTTCACCTCAACCACTCCTTGTGGTAGCAAGTTCCACATTCTAACCACTCTCTGGCTAAAGAAGTTTCTCCTAAATTCACTATTGAATTTATTAGTGACTCTCATATTCGTAGCCTCTCGTTCTCGTCTGACCCACAAGTCGAAACATCATCTCTCTGTCTGCCCTATCAAACCCTTTCATAATCTTAAAAACCTCTATCAGGTCATCCCTCAGTTTTCTCATTTTTTCCCAGCGGAGAGAGCTCCATCATGTTCAATCTTTCCTAATTGGTACAATTGCTCAATTTTGGTACTTTGTTTCGTATATTCCATAATAATTTAGTTTTAAGGAATATAAACCTTAATTTTATTATTTCTCTTTGCCTTTCCAATTTTACTGACCCCTTTCCTAACCTTTTTGTATTCCTTTTGTCATCCTCTCCTTTGTGATTTCTGTGACCCGTGCCATAATAATGTGAACCAGGCTATAGAAGGCAATACAGCAATACTCAGGCAATAGATCCATTGAGGGATTAAAGCAACTGTATTATTGTTGGAAAGTGCAGATCTAGAGAAGGGAATTCAGGGGACCAATGGCTTTGTGTAGAGAAAGATTTAGGTATCAATATCCTTTTTGAGGAGAGAGGATTTTAAAGTGGTGACTTTAATTTAAAATTCTCATCCTTTTAAATCTCTTCATGGCCTTGCTCCTCTGTATCCCTAACTTTGTCCAGTCCCACAAACCTCTACATTCCTCCAATTCTGGTCTCTTACACATTCCCAGCTTCCTTTGCCCCAGCCTTCCGTTGCCGGGGCCCTAGGCTTTGGAATTCCTCCCTAAACCTCACCACCTTTCTTCTTTAAGACATTTCTTAAAACCAACCACTTTAGCCAAGCTTTTGGTCAGCTGTCCTCATGTCCTCCTTTGGCTCAGTGTTGATTTATGTTTGATAACACTCCTGTGAAATGCCTTGGGACTATGTTAACGGTGCTATATGAATGCAAGTAGTTGTTGTTAGCACTTCACTTCTGTATGTGAGATGGTAACTGGGTGACTTGACACCAAAAGCCTCGGTGCAAAGGTAGGCAGGAGTCGTCGGGAATGAATCCGCCTCTAATGTATGTCTTTTGCCCTTGGATCTTTGTGTTTGTGCTGTGTGTTCCCCTTTGAAGCCGCCTCATTTTAAAATGTTGCGTATTTCTTCCACAGGTCGGTTTCAGGCCACAGACAGGGCAGAGGTGCAGAAAGTTCCCGAGCAAGTCGATCTGTACATGGAGGTTAAGTCCACCCTGACTACCAGAGACGTCTCTTTACAGGCACACCGTGGATTCAGGTAAGAGGAAATGATTCTCAGACCGCCATAGTGGCACTGCATAAACTGTACCAGGCAATTGGAGCTGCGTCATTTTAACTCTTGACCTGAGATTATTTTGGCTCTTTAGCTTGGGTCACCCATTGGTGAGTCCCAATTTTCCAAACCTTTCAGAAAGTTTACCTTTGCCTCGGTAAGTTTTTGATAATGTGCCCAGGAAAATGAACAGCAAATCCTGGTTGGTAATTGCCTTTAGACTATCGAATGCTTCCATTTAAAAAAAAAAGCTTGCACTTTTATAGCACCTTTCACAACCTCAGGACAGCCCAAAGTGCCTTACAATGAAGTACTTTTGAAGTGTAGTTAGTGTTGTAATGTAGAAAATGTGATTTCCAATTTGCACAGCTAGCTTTCGCAAACAATATGATAAATGACCAGAACTGGGTGACCTGACACCAAAAGCCTCAGTGTAAAGGTACGCAGGAGTCGACGGGAATGAATCAGCCTCTAATTTATGTCATTTGCCCTAGGATCTTTGTGTTTGTGCTGTGTTCCCAGCACTTTTTCAAATAATGTCGTGGGATTTTTTACATTCACATGGGAGGGCAGATGGGGCCTTGGTTTCATGATTCATTTGAAAGACAACTGTACCCCCGCCAAGTCCAATACATCCTTCCTCAGGTGCTGTGCCCAGACAGTATGCACCAGCTGGGCTCTGGCCAGAGCTCTGTATAGCTGAAACATAATTTCCACTCCTTTTTGTTTACAGTCCTCTTGAGATAAAGGTCAACATTCTGTTAACCTTTTTAATTATTGTTTGTACCTGTCTATTAATTTTGTGATTTCTGTACTTGCAGTCTTAAATCTTTCTGCTCCTCCACAGTTCCTAGCTTCTCACTATTTAGAAATACTCTGATGTATATTTCTTGGGTCCAAACTGAATGACCTCATAATCACCACATTGAATTCCATCTGCCACAGTTTTTCACACTCACTTAAGATATCACGGGTTAGATATAGAGTAATACTCCCTCTACATTGCCCCATCAAACACTCCCAGGGCAGGTACAGAATGAGTTGGATACAGTCAAGCTCTCTCTACATTGTCCCATCAAATTCCCAGGGTCAGTACTGCTAGAGCATTTTCCAATTCCCACTTCAGGCATTCTGTGGCCTCTTTGAGTGAAATTTCTAGTCATGTACAGGTATTGTGCTGTGGCCACATATCCAACCGTCCGTCAGATTAATGTAGACCCCAAGTCCCTGGAATGGAGGAACGCACGATTGTCCAGGAGAACATTGGCTGCTTCCATTGGGTCGTCTTAGTGTTTCTGATTTCACTTGAATCTTCCTTTTAAATGCAAGAATGTCTTGCTGGGTATGTAATTGAGAGCATCATGTTGCAGAAGATTTGCATTACTCGGAACTAAAACCACTTTTTTACCACCACCCACCACCCCCCCCCAGGATAATCGGGCTTTTCTCACAAGGGTTTCTGGCCGGATACATGGTGTGGAATATCATTGTAGTTTACATGCTGTCGGGTAATGATTTCTCTACGCTCCCGAATCTACTGCAGCAATACAGCATGCTCGTCTATCCGGGCCAGTGCCTCCTGTACATGCTGCTCGCCATCAGCACCGTCTCTGCATTTGATAGGTAAGAAGAGAAGGGAAGGTTAGATGTTTGTCCATAATCACAGACCCCTGAGGATTCCCGAAATGTGTGTCTAACTGCATGTAGTTCAAATTCCACCGCTGGATGTGTGCAATTGGTTCAGGCAATGGCAGAGATAATGCTGCTAGCTTTTGAACACTTTCCCACATTTTCTTCTTTGACTGGCAACTTGAGGATTGCTGCATTGCAGAGTGATGGGACGGGTCTCTGTGTCTTTGATTCCTCCTACTCAGTGATGGGATGGGGGTCTGTGTCTATGATTCACTCACTATTGATTGATTTCTCACACACTAACGGGCCAGGAGCTTTGTGTCTGTGATTTCCCCCACACGGTGACAGGATGTGTCTGTGATTTTCCCCCACACTTTGGGAGAAAATAGCAGGGTGCTGGTTCCATCCAATATTTCCAAGGATAACTCACATGCATCACTTCCGATGGAGGTTGGAAGCAGGGAGCGCACAACTGATAGCAGAATAAGCAGCATTTAAATGAAAGATACAATTAAAGGGGAGTTTTAGAATAAGGGGGATAAAAATGCTGGGTGCCTTTGGAAAGCTCAGAAGACACCTCAACCTTGACAGTGGCAGCCTTGTCCGAAGATGAAAGTGGAGTGGACTAAGAATTGAAGGACAAGGAAACCCAAGGAGCAAGCGCAAGTCTGCAGGAATTGACAGAGACCCAGTGGAGCTGGTGCTGCTTAAGGAGGGTGTGGCATCCATTTGTTGATCTGGACTGTTTGCAAGGAGATGGAGCCCACTGTCAGACCACTGGGTGTGCCAGCAACATGCTGCCTGCAAGTTGCAGGTGTTCTTGCAGCAGACAGCACAGATCTGCAGCTGCCTGTGTGCTGACCTGGACCCACCATCATTGCCAAGTAAGCGTGCCAGAGCCTATAGGAATAGTTGGTGGCATCATGGTTGGTGCAGTTAGTCAGGGCACACAGGCTGCTGATCTGCTGTGCCTTTTTTTGAGTGGTAAAAGCGGGACACGCTGTGATTAGGCCACTCCCACAGCAGGATTCATACTTCATTGTAAAGCCTGACCCGGGTATAAAATTAAAACCCGACCCAACCACAGCCAACCCGAACCCGACCCGGGCCCCGAGTCCTTTAATTTTTTTTTCACACCTGACCCAACACGAATATCGTTCATCTGTTCCAACAGCAGGCTATTCCTGCAGATGGAGTTTTGGGGAATCATGGGTAAGCCTGATCCCGTGACTTCCCGGAAGCAGCACTGTCCAACCCGACCCGAGCACGAAAGCTAGACTCGGAATATAGACCCGAACCGAGCCTGACGCATGTAGTCGGGTTGGATAGCCAGGCTTTACTTCATCAGACATGCCCAAGTCTGCTTGGTGCCAGCCAGTCTGCTGTCTTTCACCTGGAAATAGGATCCTGTCTGTCTGCTGTTGAGTGTGAAGGGTGCCAGCCACTTCACACAGAGTAGCTCTTTGATCTGCCCAGCATCCTTGTCTTGTTTGCTCTCTTCTAGAAGTAAAAAAAATCAGAACAATCAACACAAGGGCTCGGAGATCCTAAGGATCTATTAGAGAGGAAAACAATCAACATAAAGCAATCAAAAGCTGACTGACATATTATAGGTGCAGCTTGCTTTCCTCAGCCTGCAAATCCACCACCATCTCAGCTGGATCACCGCAACCTATACAGGTATCTTCTGGGCACTTGCACCACACAAGTGCCAGGCAATGACCGTCTCCAACAAGAGAGAATCTAACCATCTCCCCTTGACGTTCAATGGCATTACCATCACTGAACCCCCACCATCGACATTCTGAGGATTACCATTGACCAGAAACTTAATTAGACTACCCTTATAAATACTGTGGCTACAGGTCAAAGGCTGGGAATTTTGTGGCGAGTATTACATTACAGAAAGCCAGTTGGTGAAGGATAGTACTGGAGCCGGTCTTTACTCAGTCAAGCATTTATTTACAGAATGAAACATTACAAGCATGCACCTCCTAATTCGACCACACCACAATTTCAAGTTAGTGTCTCTTTATATGTGCTCAAGTGAAACCCCAGTTAATGCCCTCCACCTGCATATAATTAAACACAATTGATATACAATTAACAACGGGTAGCCAACCTCCTGACTCCCCAAAGCCTGTCCACCAGCTACATGGCACAAATCAGGAGTGTGATGGAATACTCCCTGCTTGAACAGAGGCTGGAGATGGGGCTCGGGGAGGCCACCATGAGGCAGAAGCACTACTCCCTTGTGGCACCAGCAGCATCCACCTCCCTTTAACAGTTAACTTCCCAATCGCATCGTGGGTGCCCAATTTAAATGTTAATAAGTATCCCGTCTCTGCATGTTGGGACACTAAGACACCCAGGTATTCACTGCCTTCCAAACCCATGACCTCTACCACCTAGAAGGACAAAGGCAGCAGATACATGGGAACCCCACCACCTGCAAGTTCCCCTCCAAATCACACACCATCCTGACTTGGAAATACATCACCATTCCTTCACTGTCACTCGGTCAAATTCTTGGAACTCCCTTCCTAACAGCACTGTAGGTGTACCTACACCACATGGACTGCAGCAGTTTAAGAAGACAGTTCACTACCACCTGGTCGCAGACAATAAATGCTGGTCTTGCCAGCAACACACTCATCCCATAAATGAATAACAAAAAATCATGTGGTTAATATTGGCTTCAGCACCAGACAATCAGCCAGAGATCTTGCTTTGATTGGTGTCTCCACTGGGAACTGAAGGCAGACATGAAGTAAATTGAAGTCAGATGTGATGGAATGGTCCTAATGGACAAATGGCTTGCCAGCATTAGCTAATCAGACAGGCTCACAGAGAAGGCGCAAGTTATCAGAGGGCTGTCAGCAAGTGTTGGTATGAAGAAAAGGAGGCCTATTGGTCTGGGTGTTGGATTTAGAGAGGAAGGAAGTAGGTTTTAATCTGGTCCTTGAAGTCAGTGAGACTCTGGCCTGAGACTAGATACTTCAGGTTGATGGATCTTGAATACTGAACAGCAATGAGATTCATTAATCTACATTTAGCCTCGTTTTTCTTGTTGCTGTTCTCTCTCCAGGGTTAACATAGCTGATGCACCAATGGCACTGCGTAGAATTGTGACACTGGATCCTGCTGCACTGGCCTCTTTCTGTAAGTATTCTTGCTGCACTCTCAGCTGAAAAAGTTAGTGTTCTTGTTTGCTTATTTTATACCTGTCGGTATCAGCTTATTGCTGGCCTGCTGTCTGTTGGTCAGTGTCACTGATCTGTGATAATCGGGTTTTTTGTAGATCTTCTATAGTTAGCATTTTGCTGCACAATTGAAGTCAAAGGCTGTTGTTCCTTGCATAATAAAATACCCAATGGGAGAGTAAAAATAAAACAGTACTTTCAGATTTGCTCGGGCATTTGGGTTTTGTTCCTGAGAAGCTAGTTTCCCAATGGTACCTGACTTGTGTCTCCACTCTTCATGTTTAAGCCTAGACGTGAAATGTCAGCAGGCTGTTCAACTGGAGGGGGTGACCATACCCAAGCCTGATCAGATTGTTGTTTAATATCCACTTGTGCACACTCCAGAAGAGTTATTAGTTTGAGAGTAGGAGCACTGTTTGATGGCTCTCATTTCCCCCTCTCACCCCACTGCAGGAGCACTGAGACCAGTTTTTGTACCCATATGGCACTCTGGTAGAGATTAGCTAACTCAGCACAGACTGGGAATCAAACACATCTTTCTTCCTTTTTTAAATTAATCTTTTAATTTATTTATTTTCACATTAAACAGCGCAAAAGGTTAATACACAAGCTAAGATCACATGGGGTTAGGGACAATTTATTAGCTTGGATAGAGGATTGGTAACCAACAGAAAAGAGAGAGTCAGGATAAATGGGTCCTTTTTTGGTTGGCAAGATGTAACTAGTGGGTGCCACAGGGTTCAGTCCTCGGTCCCCAACTATTTACAATCTACATTAATGACTTGGATTCAGGGATAGAAGGTACTATAGCCAAATTTGCAGATGACACTAAAATAGGTGGGATAGAAAGTTACAATAAAGAAATGAAATTTACAAATGGATATGGATAGGTTAGGTGAATGGGCCAAAATCTGACTGGTGGATGTGGATAAGTGTGAGGTTATCCATTTTGGTCAGAAGAATAGAAAGGCAACTTATTATCTAAATGGAGAGAAACTTCAGAGTTCTTCGGTGCAGAGGGATCTGGGTGTCCTCGTGCATGAATCACAAAAAACTAGTAAGCAGGTGCAGCAGGTAATAAGGAAGGCAAATGGAATTTTGGCATTTATTGCTAAAGGAATAGAGTATAAAAGTAGGGAAGTGTTGTTGCAACTGTACAAGGCATTACTGAGACCGCATCTGGAGTATTGCATAGAGTTTTGGTCCCCTTACTTGAGGAGGGATGTAGTTGCATTGGAGGCAGTTCAGAGGAGGTTTACTAGATTGATTCCAGAGATGAGGGGTTTGTCTTATGAAGGGAGAGCAATTTAGGCCTTTACTCTCTCGAGTTTAGAAGAATGAGAGGAGATCTAATTGAGGTATTTAAGATGATTAAGGGGGTTGATAAAGTACATGTCGAGAGGATGTTTCCTCTGGTGGGGCAATCTGGAATGAGAAGTTATAGTTTTAGGATAAGGGGTAGCAGATTTAAAACTGAGATGAGGAGAAATTACTTCTCTCAAAGGGTGGTGAGTCTATGGAATTCACTACCCCTGAGTGCCGGGACATTGAGTAAATTTAAAGAGGAGAGAGACAGATTTTTAATTAGTAATGGGTTGAAGGGTTATGGAGAACAGGTAGGAAAGTGGAGTTGAGGCCAAGATGAGATCAGCCATGATCGTATTGAATGGTGGAGCAGGCTCAAGGGGCTGAATTGCCTACTCTTGCTCCTAGTTCTGATGTCCTTATGTAATGAAGACTGCTTCCTCAGTTTGTTTGGTGGCATATATAGTGTTCTCTTTCTGTCTGCAGTGTACTTCACAGCTCTGATACTCTCACTGAGCCAACAGATGCCTAGTGACCGGCTTAACAAGTACCGGTTCCCAGTTCTACCACACTCTAATATCAGCCTTTGGTAAGTTGCAGGCCATGCCTGTTCTATTGTAACAGGGCTCCAATGGAATCATAAAATGCAGAGGCTTTTTTTCCAGGTGTGCTATTAGTTTTTAAATCTGTGAACAACATTGTGCAAGCCAGTAATTAGTCGTGCCTATCAGACTATTGCTAATTATATACTGTACTGTTTTATTTTAAGCCGTACACTGTTTGCAACTGGCGCTTACGAAAGGATGAGAGGTGTTGGTGTGGAGTGCTTTAGTGAGAGGGATATTCTGTGACTCTCCCATCTTACTGAGCCTTTATCTGAAAGGGTGAATGTTCATATGTTGTTGGCAATCCTGAAATGCTGGTGAGCAGTGGATAAGAGAAAATGATTGAGTGAAAGCTGGTAGCTTGCTGGAGGCTCAGCCTCCAAAACCATGCCTGTGCTCTGCCACAATGCTGCCCACTGTCCAGTAGTCTACTGACACACACTGCCTGTGCTTGGCTATGATGCTGCTTACAATTGAATAGATTGCCGACATGTGCTGCGTTTGCACAGCAATGATGCTACCTGCAATCGAATGGTCTACTGACACGTGCTGCCTGTGCTCTGCTACACTGGTGCTAACGATCGAGTAATGTACTGACAAATGCTGTGTTGGCTCTAGTGGAAGGGACGTCTCACTGCAGTGCTGCAGTTGTCAGCACCCTTGGGTGAGGGAGGGGTTAAAGAAGGACATAAGTTAGTTTAGGATTTGGCCTCAAGTAACTTAATGCTTTTAGTTCTAAAGATGATGAGATTAGAGAGAGTTTCTCCCTGATATTTTTACGTCTTAGCAAATCTTGAGTTCAGCTATTAACATAGATGCTCCAATTCGAGAGAGTTTTGATTTTTTTTCCTCAATCTTTTTAGCTTTACATGCCAGTTAGGGTGCCAGCTAGTTGGCAGCCCTCTCCTCTGAATCCAAAAGGATCGTCCACATTGGAGAGTCTGTCGATGTTTTTATTTATTGACGTCTGCCACCAGCTAATTTAGCAGGAAAGTACATGAAGGACAAAGAGGAGCAGGACCTGATTATTGTGCCTATTCCTGTAACTACATTTAGGTTGTAGTATTGGAGCCATTGTGTGAAGCATTGGATCTCCCGCCCCTTGTAATATTGAAGCTTCCCTTGAGGGCAGCATTGGACCTCCTGCCCGAGAGCAGCATTGCACCCCCAAGTCACTGTTGGACCCATACCCCTGTGCAGCATTGAACCTTCTTCCCCTATGAGTGCACCATTCGCTTCCCTCCCAATTGAGGAGTAGACCCCCATTCTTAAGTATAGTATTGGATCTCACAGTGTACAAAATTGGGCTGCCCACCAATCCCTTGTGTTAAGATGTGGTGACGCAATAAATGCATGTTTATTTCCAATCTCTAGTTGCCCTGAGAGCATTAGGTATTGACTGTGTAATGTAGCATCGGAGTCACTTGTAGGCAAGGCTGGATAGAGATGGCAGGTCATTCCCTGAGTATTTACAACAGTCCAGCAGCTTTCAGCTATTTTTCTGGTGACAGTGCACCAATGACCAAATATCACAAATCGCCGTGCTGGGACAAACTCCTGACCTCTTGGTTGTTAGTCCAGGACCATAATCACTTGACTACTAAGCTGAGTGTAGCGATCTTCCAAATGTGGGTATTAGAATCTGAGTGAGATACAGTGCCCTGTTCCATTGGTATGTTTCAAAGTATATACTATACAGTGTTTCACTGCAGAACCTGGTAATAAATGACTCTCTGCCTCTTTCCCCACAGGCCTTCTGGATCAGAGTTTCAGATTCTGCACCCTTGGATTGTAGTGAATCTGGTTGTGACCATCTTGGTTGGACTGGCCTGGATCTTCCTGTCATATCACCCTATGCTTGATTACACTGAAGGTACATGAGCAAAGATTATGATTAATGGTGAGAAATTAGTGTTTGGGCCAAAGCTTATGGTGCAGATCATCATCCCAGTGGTGACCAGGATAAAAGAGGAGAGGTGGGTAAATCAGCAAGTCATGGTTCGATGATACCTGGTTTGAAAAGCTTCAAGAATGCAGATTGGAGGGAATATGCTAATTTGCATTTAGAAGGATAGGAAGGACACAACCAAGAATGGAAAAATAAGGCAGGTTCAGGAAATGTGGAACAAAAACAAGATGCTGGTAATACCCAACATGTTCTTAGCATATGTAAAGAGAAATGACAGGTAGTGACCCTTCTTCCGTGCCTTCACCTCTCTGTGGATGCAGATGGACTTGCTATGTATTCCTGGGGTTTTTCTGACAGTATTAGTACATGCTGGTGAAGTGAAAGCCTGTATACAGATCAAGGGGTACAAATAACATTGCAAAGCTGGAACTTGTGATAGCTCCCTACATGTTAACCATCTGTGTGGCTTGTGTTCCTTTTGTTATCATTGAAGGTGTATTTGGCTAGAATTGATTATATTCTCTGTGTTCATTATATTGTTGGTGGTACACTATGCCAAAGGACCTCATGGAACATTGATTAAGTGATGCTGTGGGAAGGACCATTGCCAGCAGAGTAAGGATGGTCTGTGAGTACTAGATCCTGTCTGACCCCGAACTGAGCTTCAGACTCCATATCCCCCCTCACTGCTCAGTGTGCAATGGATCGCGCGATGGACTTATAGTCAATGGCAGATAAGACATTCAAAAGTTGGGTGGTCAGCTTTATGGTGCATTGTGTAGTGCATTGGACTTTTCATGAACATAACTTAGTTTCAAGAAGTTCAGAGGTTGAGAGTTCAAGTTCCACCAGAATTTATGGGTTTGGCAGTTATGGTGCTGGGAATGGGTTCGGTGCTGGGAATGGGTTCCAAGCTGTAATGGTGAGCACTCTGGACTCTGAATCCAGCAATCTGAGTTCAGATCTGGGTGGAACATATTTTTCTCCTGGCTGGGGAGAGTAGAATGCAGGGGCATTGTTTCAGGATAAGGGATTGATCATTTAGGACTGAGATGAGAAATTTCTTCACTCAAAGAGTTGTGAATCTTTGGAGTTCTGTAACCTAGAGGGATTTGTTGCTCAATTGTTGAGTGTATTCAAGGCTGAGATAGGTAGATGGATAGATTGTTTGGTCTCTCAGTGAATCAAGGGAAATGGAGAGCAGGCGGGAAAGTGGCTTTGTGGCAGAAAATCAGCTATTATCATATTGAATGGCAGAACAGACCCGAAGGGCAGTCTGGCCAATCTTGCTCATTTCTTACGTTCTTAACAATAAGACTGCCTACTTCCACCACTGTAACATCGTTCATCTGCTGCTGAAACCCTCATCCATAATTTTAACTCCAGACTCAATTATTTCAAAGCTCTCCTGGCCAGCCTACCATTTTCCACTTTTTGTAAACTTGAGCTCTTCCAAGCTTCACACTAAGTCCTGTTCACATATCACCACTGTGCTCGCTGATCTATGCTGGCTGCTGGTTTAACAATGCTTTGTATTTAAAATTCTCATCTTGTGTTCAAATCTGTCCGCAGCCCTACAACCCTTTGAGAATTTTGCATTCCTCCAATTCTGGTCTCTTGAGCAGACGCACTTTCAACTGTCTAATTCCCTCCCTAAACCTCTGCCTCGCTCCTTTAAGACTTGCACTTTAACCAAGCGTTTGGTCTTCTGTTATAATATCTCCTTCTTTGGGTCATTGTCAATGTCTGATTACTCTCCTGTGAAGCACTTTGGGACTTTTTAAAAAATGTATTATATAAGCAAGTTGTAGCTATCTAGGTTGTGCTCCCCTGACCACATTCTCTGCATCCATTTCTTCCTGCTGAAACCAAGATTCCTTGCTGGGGTATGTCTCCACAAGGATGACAAGCCTCATTACATTGCCGGGGGACATGTGTGAGCTGAGATGGTCAGTTGGTGAGATGTTCAACTGTCAAGAGCATCATACAGAATTGCAGCATCCCAGTCGTTGTCCATACTTACTTCTATTCATTCTCAGGATGTGGGTGTTTATTGCCCATCCCAAATTATCCAGCCAAGGTGGGTTAACTGCTGCATGTGTAGCAGTTTGATACAACAAAGTGGCTTGCTGGGCCCAAGGCGGATAAGAGTCAATTACATTGGTGTGGGACTGGAGTCACATCTATGCCAGATTGGTTTCCTGCCTTAAAGGATATTAATAATAGTCTAAATGGGTAGTAATAGAGTATAAATGGAGTAGAGGAACAAGGGGCACAGATACACACATGACTAAAAGTAGTGATGCAGGTTAATAAGGCCATAAAAGAAGCAAACCAAGAACTGGAGTTCATTTCTAGACAGATAGAATTGAAAAGCAGAGAAGTCATGTGAAACTTGTATCAAACCTTGGTTAGACCACACTTGGAGTACTCTGCACAGTCTGGTCTCCATATTATAGAAAGAATATTGAGGCACTGGAGAAGTGAATCATTTTTGCACCAAGGGTGACACCAGAACTGAGAGGATATATCTATCAGGAAGGCTGAACAGGCTGGGGCTTTTTCCTCTCAAAGAAAATGCTGAGGGGTGACCTGATAAAGGTCTTTAAGATTACGAAAGGGTTTGATAGGGCAGATATAGGGAAAAGGTTTACACATGCGGGGACATCCAAAACTAAAGGTCATGGATATAAGACAGTCACTAATAAATCTAATAAGGAATTTAGGGGAAACATCTTTATCCAAAGGGTGGTGAGAATGTGGAATTCACTACTACAAGGAGTAGTTCAGGCAAATAGCATAGATGCATTTAAGGGGAAGCTGGATAAACACATGAGGAGAAAGGAACAGAAGGTTATACTGATAGGATTAGATGAAGAGGGATGGGAGGAGGCGTGTGTGGATTGTAAACGCTGGCATTGGGCCGAATGGCCTGTTTCTGTGATGTAGACTCAATGTAGTGAACCAGTTAGGTTTCTACGACAATCTGATGGATAGGCCACACAGAAATATATGTAACAATAGACGGGGTTTGTGTATTACTTTACTGTAAGCACTTATAAAAAAAAAATCTTAAGGTAAAAATAAGGGCAACCAAAGTCAGTCCTTGAAATTACATTATCTTGAACCAACTAAAGTTTCATATAATATTCCTGCAGTACATTTTTTAATATGAAGGTTGGTGCTTTGCCTCCATCACACTTCAAGCCAATTTTTGCTATAGTTAACGAACAGGGGAAAGTATAACCCAGAATGTCAGGTTATCAGGCTGATGTCATTCTTGATGGGCTGAACCTTTGTTTCAGAAATGGTGACTCATTTCCAACAGCTCACATTGCACTAAAGTTTTTGCTTTCCTTTGCAGAATTGGAGTTTGGATCACACGTGAATGACATGGTTGAACGTGATGAGAAAACCAAAGTGCAAGCTTAAAATGATGTATGGATTAATACCGAACTGAGGTGTACGGAACTTTCTGTCTGAATGGTCTGGCTACAGGGTACTTGGAATTCCTTTTGTATAGCTGTGTATGATGAAATTAGATGGTGTAGAGGTCCATTCTTATGTTTTACCTCAAAGACAATCTCCAGCCATGTTAAGCAGGAGTTGAAAGGATGTCCACATTGAACATTATATTTCCTCATTATCCAATACGAGAAGTGTAATATTAGTGGATTGGGTGTAGAGTAAAGCAGCACGCTATAATTAGTACCTGGCACCTGTGTTCAGATGCAGCTTAGGCCAATGGAATGGATGTCTACTTTGCAGGATCGGGCCAGTTTCTTGCGGATCAGTGCTTCTCACTCAAAACTTCCCTTAATTCAGCACAGTTTGCAACCAACTTTGACATCTTGGAGAAGTTATAGGGATGGCTGGTGAAGAAAATGGTAACAATACCACATTGGTGCACTAGGGGGTGCAGTTCTGAGATTGGAATGAAGAACATTTTTTGAACACTGCAGAGGGACCTTTACTCTGTATCTAACCCATGCTGTACCTGCCCTGGGTGGTTGATGGGACCGTGTAGAGGGAGCTTTACACTGTATCTAACCTGTTTTTTTTTCCTTTTTGAAGGTGGCCTTTATACCCCACGTCCCTTTTTATTTATTTTTGTCGAGGGGGCCTTTATTCCTCAGGCCCCCTTTATATGTATATTCAATAAATAACTTTATTAAAAACAAATAAATGAAACAGAACTCAAATTAAAATGCCATTTTTGGCATTGATGATGCACTCCAGCCCCTGCGGCGCCCATCGGTCTTGGAAGGTCTCAAGTGAACTGGCGGACACAGCATATTCCTTCTCCAGAGACACCCAGGCGCGAACATAACCTCAGAAGAGGGGCAGGCAATCAGGGTGGATGGACCCCGCCCCCCCCCCCCCCCCCGACGGCCCGCTGCCTGGACCTATGAATTGCCACTTGGCCAGACCCAGGAGCAGACCGACGAGGAGATTCCCCCTCCCGCCCCGGCACCGGGTGCCCAAAGATCAGGGGTGTGGGGCTGAACTGCAACCAAAACTTGAGGAGCAGCCATCTTAAATGCTCAGAGGGGCTGCAACATCACACACTCCACATATACTTGGAAGACGGACTCATCCAGGCCGCAGAAATTACAGGCGGCCTGGGAGTCAGTGAACCTACTTAAAAGCCTATTACACGGGATTATCCTGTGCAGCACCCTCCACCCCAGGTCTCTGATATAAAGGGGGAGGACTCCCACTTAGAGAGACCTCCGCTGGGATTTCCCCTCGTCACAAGATGGCAACGTAGACCACCACGGCGTATCTGAGTGGCAGACGAGGGCAAGGATGTGGAGAGTGTGCAGGAGCAGCCCATATAGGAAACCCTTCCACGCAGTGTGTAATGGCTCGGAGGGCATTTCCGAGGCTCGGGCTGTGTGGGACCATCTCCCGAGGAGGGTTTCAGGGCCTGGGTCTGATGAGCAGTTCCTGCTGAGTGGGAGTCAGCTCAGCTGGGAGTACTGCAAACTCCCAAGCCCCCTCGATAACTGAAGTGAGGGGCGCCCTGGAGGCTTCCGCTACTCTTCCACCTGTTGGTCCGTTCCCAGAGCCGGCAGCCCGGACAGCCAGGACCCCCTCCTCTGCCGGCAGGGGAGCATCCTGACTGGAGGCGACCATGTTCCAGACTTTGACTAGATCCTGGTAAAATACAGACAACTCTCTGAGAGGTGCGGCTCACGTTCGCTGCCAGGAGCTACGTGTCATCTTGAAGGCAGTGCCCCGGTGGAAAAAATATATCACCAGCAAACACCATTTGGGAGGACGTTCGACAATCAGGTATCTCTGCAGGGTCCGAAGGCAGAGAGTTGCAGTTTGGGTGCGAATGCACATCAGCGTTGACCACCCTCCTCAATCAGGAGACGCAGGACCATGGCAGAGACCCAGTGTTTCCTCATACCCCAGAAGAAATCGACCACCTTCATCTGGATCTTGGTGGCAGATGCAGGGGGCGAGACCAAAGTGACCAACCAGTACCACAGCATCGAGGCCACCAGTTCGTTTATGATCAGCACTCAGCCCCTGCAGGAAAGCACTCTGAGCAGTCCTGTCCAGTGCCCTAGCCGCCTCCAACTCCTGCCAGTTTGCCAGCCAGGCTTCCTCAGCAGGGCTCAGGTGCACTCAAAGATACAGGAGGTACGTGGTGCTCCACGCAATAGGTGTTAACTCCTCCAACAGGGAGTCCACCTGCCACTGACCCACCAGGAGTCCAGAACATTTCTCCCAATTGATCCTGGCGGAGGACGTGGCAGAAAAGGTCTGCAGTCTCTCGCCTATCCTCCGCAAGTCAAAGGGATCTATGACCATGAGGAGCACATCATTGGCATAAGCCAGGAGGATGACCCGTATGCCCAGCCCACTCAGAGGCAAACCCGCCAACCTCCTGCAAAGCGGGCGCTGGAATGGCGCCACGCAGATGGTATGTACTTGGCCAGACATGGAGCAACTCTGACGTACTCCTCTTCCAAAGTGAAAGGGCGCCGTCAAGGATCTTTGACCGGACACTCTGCGGTGGCATATGAAAGTCGGACCTGGGCTACAAAATGTGGCCCAAGTCTGAATGTGTGCAGTGTCCCGAAAGGATATTCGTGATCCACCCTGTCGAACGCCTTCTCCTGATTGAGGGAGAGAAAGACCAGTATCTGGGAAAGATGGATTAGGTCCCAGACCAGGTGAATGTTGTCCTGGATAGACAACTCGGGACCGTGTAGGATTTTTTCTTTTTTCTTTACCCTTTTTTATGAATGAAGCCTTTATACCATAGGCATCTTTTATATATTATTTGTTTAGGGGGCCTTTACTCCTCAGGCTCCCCTTATATACATTACATAAAATAATTTTATTAAAATCGAATAAATAAAACAAAAACTCAAATTAAAATAGCATTGTCTGCATCAATGATGCACTCCAGCCCCTGCGGTGCCCACCGGTCACAGAAGGCCTCAAGTGAACCGGTGTACACCGCATGCTCCTTCTCCAGGGACACCCGGGCGCGAATGTAACCTTGGAAGAGGGGCAGGCAATCAGGGCGGGCAGGCAATCAGGGCGGACAGACCCCCCCCAACATCCCGCAGCCTGGACATGTGCATTGCCACCTTGGCCAGCCCCTGGCGCAGACCGATGAGATCCTCCTCCCAGCCCACCCCACTCTGCACCGGGTACCCAAAGGTCAGGGAAGTGGGGCTGAAGTGCAACCAAAACTTGAGGAGCAGCCCCTTTAAATACTCAGAGGCTGCAACCGCGCGCACTCCATATATACATGGAACACTGACCCATCCACGCCGCAGAAATTACAGACGGCGTGGGATTCCGTGAGCCTGCTTAAAGGTCTATTGCATGGGACTGCCCTGTGCAGCTCCCTCCTCCCCAGGTCCCAGATGTAAAGGACGAGAACTCCCGCATAGAGAGACCTCCACCGGGGTTTCCCCTCGCTGTCACAGGGAAACACCAACCGCCACAGCATGTCTGGGTGGAAGATGAGGGTGAGGAAGTGGAGAGTGTGCAGGAGCATCCCGTACAGAAAACCCCTCCGAGTGATGTGGAATGGCACGGAGGGCATTTCTGAGAGGCGGCTCAGGTTGTGCGGGACCGGCTCCAGTGGAGGGTTTCGGGTCTCTGGAAAAGATGGATCAGGTCCCAGACCAGGTGGATGTTGTCCTGGATGGACTGGCCTGGGACTGTGTAGGACTTGTCGGGGTAGATCATGTGGGTCAGCACGGAGCCCAGGCAGGTAGACATAGCCCAGGTAAAGATCTGATAATCCGTGCCGAGGAGGGAGACCGGACTCCAGTTCTTAAGCAAGCGGAGATCGCCCCTCTTAGGCAGCAAGATGATGACCGCCCTGCGCCACGAGGGGCACCTCCCCAGTCGCCAGGCTTTCCCTCACAACCTACACAGATTTGCCCCTCGAGAGCTGGTGGAGGGCACTGGTCAGTGGAGTCTCTGGTCCTTCGCCATTCTCTGGGCAGAATTTCGGCAGGTCCTCCCACAAGACTGCGCGGATCCATGATTGAGGATCCGTCGTGGCCAGCAGCTCAACAAGCTGCTTACGAAACGCCCCGCCATTTTTCCGGCGAGTAGAAGAGGGGTGAGGCACGGTCCAAATCTTCCAGGTTCTGGACCTGCGACCTCACGTATGTGCCTCAGGACCCTACAAGCTGCAGGTCCCTAAGTATGCCCCTCATTGTACGCCTGCCACAGGGCCGGATCCACGACGGCCTGACCAAGACGGGACCAAGTCGAACACCTCCCTCTCCGGGTGCTCGATCTCGGCCTCCCACCTCTTGATCGACCCTTTCGCGTACTCCTGACGGAAGACACGGATGTGAGTCTTGCCCACGTCCCACCACAGCCTCAAGGAGGATAAGCCCCCTGCTTCCTCCTTCAGTCGGCCCAAAATCGATGGAACGAATCCTGGAATCGCTGGTCCTCCAGCAGCCAGTTGTTAAAGTGCCAGTACGCAGACACCACCCGCGTGCGGAGCAGAGTGAGATCTGCCCACACCAGGTGGTCCGAGCACGGCACCAGCCACGTGGAGGCTGCCGAGATGCAGGAGACGTATGCCTGCGAAATGTAGAGGTGGTGGATTCAGGGACCCTTCTCCTCCAGAACTCCATGTGAAGGCACTGGAGTCAGGATGGAGATTCTGCCAGACATCCAATGAGTCGAGGGAGCAGATCAGTTCCCTCAACTCCTCCACTGATGCTTGGCCGCGCTGGGGACCGGAGAGATCCCTCACCGAGGATACAGTTAAAATCCGCCCCGAGGATGATGCACTCACCACTATCAAAAGAGCGGACACTTCTTTAAAGAAGTGAGCTTGCAACGCGTCAGTCCTAGGCGCTTACACGTCCACAAAGTGGAGCGGCCATCACCCAGGCGAACGGCAAGCGGCCCGGCGCATGCTCCTTGACCCCCAAGACACTGAAAAGTCGGAGCCAACAAGTTAGCCAGCCCATTCGAAGTAGGGATGAGATGACTCGTGTACACCCTATCCTGCCACTCCAGGAGCCAGCTGGCTTTGTCTCCCGGAACGGTGTGGGTTTCCTGCAGAAAGCTCACTGTATACCTCCCTGAGGACTGAGAGATTGTGAAATCTGCATAGAGACCCTCTGCTGCAGTTAATGTTGACACTGTCTATGGTTATCTTCATGTCAAAAGTACTTGGAAAACTGTCACCAACAGCGAGGAGGGAGCAGAAGTGTACCTCGTCTTCCACTCCTCCAGTAACCCGGGGAGGAACGCATTGAAACCACCAGTTTCACTTCTGCACCCTTGCCCCCCTTCTTGAGGGTGGCTCAGATGGACTGGATGATTAGCCTCAAATTTGACCAGCGTTCAAGGGCTAGCTGAACTTTATATGGCAACCCCTGCAGGCTGCAAGGCAGTTCCGGAGTTCTGCAGTGGGGATGAGGGGAGACTCGGTAGGAGGTATTGAATCCATCGCCTGTGAGATGGTGGACTATCATCCTCTGTGCCCCGCACAGACTCCCCATCCTCCTCCGGGTCATCACCGCCAGCGGCCAGGACACCCACCCCACACTGGGGTGGACAGCTGGTCCAACCTCTGTCGTGATTTCACCCCCAGGATCCATGGCAGAGGAGTCCTCCCTCGGTTCTTGAAGGGAGGCTGGGCCTATGGGCACCAGCGGTTCAGGATGCCAAGCCACCCCCAGGCCAGTGAGCGGCCCAGGGTAGACGATGGTTCCCGACTCCGGAAAACCTGCTGGAGCCAGGGATGGAAGCGGAGAGAGGAGGCTATCTCTCACCCCGCCAGCACCCACAGGCCCAGCAGGCAGGGCAGTATCTTCAATCACAATTGGGTCAGGTCCATCCCGGTCGGGACCGGACGTTAGCTGGGAGGGCCGACCCTTGGGGGCCTTGCCCTCCCCTCCACCCAGGGCACTCAACCCAGTGACAGATGGGGAGGTTTCTCCAGGAGCGTCCCTAGGCTCCCCCACCATAAGCAGGGCTCCATTTGCTCCTCTAGGAGGAGCCACATCCTGAGGGGTAGGGAGCTCCTGCTTAGGCCTTCAGGCCTTGATGGTGGTCGTGGCAGGCGGGGGACCCGGGGACCCAAGCCAGGAGACTGCTCCCCTCCAGCAGATGGTCCTTGTGCCTCCTTTGTGGAGGGGTGCCTTCTCCTCTTTTTCCCTCAAGGACACGAAAGACTCAGAGACCTCCATGTCATCGGAGGCCTCTGCCTCTGCACCGTCCTTTGGCTCGATTACCCTGGGCCCGAGCCCATTCCCATGGCATGTGGGTTTCCCGGGATCAGGCTTTGGGTTGAGCCCCGGCTCGGGCTGTGCCGCAGTATCCAGGGCCATGTCTCACTCTGTGTTTGCTCTTTTGCCTAGCCTTGCTTCCACCTGGACAGGCCCCCCAATCCTTACCAGAAGCTGTGAAAACCACCACCTCCGGAACCGCACCTGCGGTGGTAGCTACGGTGTAGGAGGAGTTGGGTGGGTGCAGCGGTACCACCCTGGGCCGCCGAGGTGGAGTTAGTGGATGGGAGGTTTGGGCAGTTCTTCTGAACATGCCCAACTCCTTTACAGGCATGGCACTGCGCCCCACCCAAAGTCCAGAAGACACGGTAGGCTACCCCCTGGAACTCAACATCAAAGTGGCCTAATGAGATCTCCTCCCATGCCAGCTGCATGAATAGATGGTGGCGGAAGGAGTAGACATTTCAAAGACTGCTTTCCCGAAGACCAAGTGGGACTGAGGTGACCCCTGACCTCACCTCTCCCAGATGCTGCAGGTGGGGGAAGAGGAGCTCACCAGAGGGTCCACTGGCAGGAAAGTCCTGCCCACCGTGAGCCCCCTACTCACAGCCAGGGCCACCGCCCGCTCGTTCTTAAGGAATACCACAGCCTTCCCATACATCTTTGAGGTTATGACCATGGTTGAGGGGCCGACAACCTCAGCCATTGCCTTTACGCAAGCCTCAATAATCATTGTCGGGTGGGTGTTACTCTTCACCCCATGCTTTGTTGTTAGGATTTTGAATGGTGACGGGGCCACAGGAGTGTTTGTAGCAGCTGCTGCAACATAGGAAGGCCGCACCACTGGAGGGGACTGTGAAGCCATGGGGCAGAAGAGTCACACCCACTGTTTTTCGAACAAAATAGAGTTGATAGGAAAATAATTAACTGTCCCACAAATACTTTGGTGGGAGTTATGGCAAGGGGAGAGAGGCTGAAGGAGAGGAAGGCCAGGAAGAATCAGTCTCTCTGCAGATGTTAGCTAAAGGTAGTCTCTCTGTAGGTCTTCCCGTGGGGTGGGGGGGGGGTGTGTCTTCAACTGGGACAGCTGTAAGTTGCCCAAGCACATGCCTCTTCCGATGTTGAGGGAAAACAGAAAGTCTCTTCACCCAGGCAGCTCCAGCTGTCCCAGGCTTGGTAGTTGGGGAGGGGAGGGAGCTCTCTATTTAATGGTTTTAAGCGCAGGAGCTCTCTATTGAACAAAGCAGCCCCCTCAAGATCTTGAAGTCTCTTCTTCCCCCTCCCCCAACAATTAATGAAAGAGCTTCAAAAGCCAAACTCATGAGAGCTTTCAGTTCTTATGGCCTCTTGTTTTCTTCCTTTTAGTCAGAATGCATGGAAAAACTTGCTTCCAGTCTCAGTCTTCCTCCTTGCAGCAGTCACACAGCTTCCAGCCTCCAGTTTCAATGCACAGTCAGCTGAACCTCGTCCACTCAGCACCTCCAAGCCAACCCCACACTATACCTGCCCTGGATGTGTTTGATGGGACAGTAGAGAGGTAGCTTTAGCCTATCTAATCTGCCACAAATGGGAGTTGTCCTACATTCCCCAGTAACGTCAGAAGGTATAGCGTCTAATGTTGAGTGATAGCTTAAGAAGCTTGCCTTACTCAAATGTGTTTTGGCAGCTCCCTGACAGAGTAATAAAGTGGAATGATTTGGAGCAGAGTGGAAGAGAGAAGCAGGAAACTGACAGCTTCAATACCTACCCCACAAAGGTGAGATTGCTAGCAGCCAGTCACAGAGCAGTACTGGTTGTTGTCAAGGGACAAACTACATGTTAGGCCAAGCAGCTGTGGAAGTTCCTAGGCAGTGAGGAGATGTCTGAATGGAGGGACTGGTGGGTGGGGAGGAGGAAGCGGCACACTGCAGTGCAACATACCCCTTACATAGAATGTCCAGCAGAATCACCCAGTGCTTCAGGACACACAGCCTTTGCGTCTCACTCACTTGCAGAACATGAATCCTCTATTTCAAATGAAAAGGATTTTTCTCCAAAATGACTCCTCAGATGGATTCTCCTTTGGAGCAGCAATATTTAACTTACTGAGGGGTCATGTCCCCATATATCTCAAGTTACTGATACTAACAGAGTTTGAGGTTCTGAGTTAGAATTTATCCACCAGTGTAAGGAACAGCCCCTTCGAAACCTTCAGTCCCATTAAGTTCCTGCAGGAAAGACTGATGAATAATATGGGCACAAATAGGACTGAGTGATTTAGCTGGATAGCCTGAGAGTCAGATAAAATCCACTGGTTGCTTTAGAGTTCCTTATAATTTAAAGGTGTAAGCTGTGGCTCAGTTCTTATCACATTCAGAAGGTTGTGGGTTCAAGTCCCAACCCAGAAACATGAGCACAAAATTTAAGCTGATACTTCAGTGCAGTACTGAGAGAGTGCTGTGCTGTCAGAGCCTCTTTTCGAATTAGGCATGAAACTGCCCTCTCAGGTGATGTGAAAGATCCCATGGTACTATTCAAGGAAGAGCAGGGGAGTTCTCCTGGTGTCTTGCTCAATATTAACTTCCCAACCGACATCATTAAAACAGATTGGTAATTAATCTCATTGCTGTTTGTGGGATCTTGCTGCGCACAAATTGGCTGCCATGTTTCCTACACTACAACAGTGACTACGCTTCAAAAGTACTTCATTGGCTGTAAAGCTCTTTGACATCCTAAGATTGTGAATTGTAAATGTAAGTTCTTACTCTGAAATTTTTGTTTGAAATGTGCATTGTACGATCATGATAAAACAAGTGTTTGAATTAAAATATTAGCCATTGTGATTTCTCAAAAGGTTGACTGGCATGCTTCAAATTACTATTTCTTTCCCTAACTTTCTCCCTCCTGTCCTGAACAAGAGAGTGAATTCTTGCCCCATCTTCACCTCCCCCCCCCCATCTTCACCTCCCCCCCCCATCTTCACCTCCCACCCCCATCTTCACCTCCCCCCCCCCATCTTCACCTCCCCCCCCCCCATCTTCACCTCTCCCCCCCCCATCTTCACCTCTCCCCCCCCCCATCTTCACCTCCCCCCCCCCCCCATCTTCACCTCCCCCCCCCCCATCTTCACCTCCCCCCCCCCATCTTCACCTCCCCCCCCCCCCATCTTCACCTCCCCCCCCACCCCATCATCTCCTCCCCCCCCACCCCATCATCTCCTCCCCCCCCACCCCCATCATCATCTCCTCCCCCCCCACCCCCATCATCATCTCCTCCCCCCCCACCCCCATCATCATCTCCTCCCCCCACCCCCACCTCCTCCTCGTCCCCCCAACCATCTCCTCCTCCCCCCCCCACCCCATCATCATCTCCACCCCCCCACACCCCCATCATCTCCTCCTCCTCCCCCCCACCCCCATCTCCTCCTCCCCCCCCACCCCCATCATCATCGCCTCCTCCCCCCCCCACCCCCATCATCATCGCCTCCTCCCCCCCCACCCCCATCATCATCGCCTCCTCCCCCCCCACCCCCATCATCATCATCTCCTCCCCCCCCCACCCCCATCATCATCATCTCCTCCCCCCCCCACCCCCATCATCATCATCTCCTCCCCCCCCACCCCCATCATCATCTCCTCCTCCTCCCCCACCCCCATCATCATCTCCTCCTCCCCCATCATTTCTTCCTCCTCCCCCCACCCCCATCATTTCTTCCTCCTCCCCCACCCCCATCATCTCCTCCTCCCCCCCCCACCCATCATCATCTCCTCCTCCCCCCCACCCCCATCATCATCTCCTCCCCCCACCCCCATCATCATCTCCTCCTGCCCCCCACCCCCATCATCATCTCCTCCTGCCCCCCACCCCCATCATCATCTCCTCCTCCTCCCCCCCACCCCCATCATCATCTCCTCCTCCTCCTCCCCCACCCCCATCATCATCTCCTCCTCCTCCCCCACCCCCATCATCATCTCCTCCCCCCCCCCCATCTCCTCCTCCCCCCCCCCATCTCCTCCTCCCCCCCCCATCTCCTCCTCCCCCCCCCATCTCCTCCTCCCCCCCCATCTCCTCCTCCCCCCCCCCCATCTCCTCCTCCCCCCCCCCATCTCCTCCTCCCCCCCCCATCTCCTCCTCTCCCCCCCCCATCTCCTCCTCCCCCCCCCCCATCTCCTCCTCCACCCCCCCATCTCCTCCTCCACCCCCCCATCTCCACCTCCACCCCCCCATCTCCTCCTCCACCCCCCCATCTCCTCCTCCACCCCCCATCTCCTCCTCCACCCCCCCATCACCTCCTCCACCCCCCCCCATCTCCTCCCCACCCCCCCCCAACACCTCCTCCACCCCCCATCTCCTCCTCCACCCCCCCATCTCCTCCTCCACCCCCCCATCTCCTCCTCCACCCCCCCATCTCCTCCTCCACCCCCCCCATCTCCTCCTCCACCCCCCCACTCTCCTCCTCCCCCCCCATCCTCCTCCTCCTCCCCCCCCCCATCTCCTCCTCCCCCCACACCCCCATCACCATCTCCTCCTCCCCCCCACCCCCATCATCATCTCCTCCTCCTCCCCCACCCCCATCATCATCTCCTCCTCCCCATCATTCTTCCTCCTCCCCCCCCTACCCCCCATCTCCTCCTCCCCCCCCCTACCCCCCATCTCCTCCTCCCCCCCATCTCCTCCTCCCCCCCCCTACCCCCCAATCTCCTCCTCCCTCCCCCCCCCTACCCCCCATCTCCTCCTCCCCCCCCCTACCCCCCATCTCCTCCTCTCCCCCCCTACCCCCCATCTCCTCCTCTCCCCCCCCTACCCCCCATCTCCTCCTCCCCCCCCTATCCCCATCCCCCCTACCCCCCATCTCCTCTCCCCCTACCCCCCATCTCCTCCTCCCCCCCCACCCCCCATCTCCTCCTCCACCCCCCCCACCCCCCATCTCCTCCTCCTCCCCCCCCCACCTCCTCCTCCCCCCCCCACCCCCCATCTCCTCCTCCTCCCCCCCCCACCCCCCATCTCCTCCTCCTCCCCCCCCCCACCCCCCCATCTCCTCCTCCTCCCCCCCACCACCTCCTCCTCCCCCCCCCCCACCCCCCATCTCCTCCTCCTCCCCCCCCCACCCCCCATCTCCTCCTCCTCCCCCCCCCCACCCCCCATCTCCTCCTCCTCCCCCCCCCCCACCCCCCATCTCCTCCTCCTCCCCCCCCCCCCCACCCCCCATCTCCTCCTCCTCCCCCCCCCCCCCACCCCCCATCTCCTCCTCCTCCCCCCCCCCCCCACCCCCCATCTCCTCCTCCTCCCCCCCCCCCCCCATCTCCTCCTCCCCCCCCCATCTCCTCCTCCCCCCCCCATCTCCTCCTCCCCCCCCCATCTCCTCCTCCCCCCCCCCATCTCCTCCTCCCCCCCCCATCTCCTCCTCCCCCCCCCATCTCCTCCTCCCCCCCCCATCTCCTCCTCCCCCCCCCATCTCCTCCTCCCCCCCCCAACTCCTCCTCCCCCCCCCATCTCCTCCCCCCCCCCCCATCTCCTCCCCCCCCCCCCATCTCCTCCCCCCCCCCCCATCTCCTCCTCCCCCCCCCCCCATCTCCTCCTCCCCCCCCCCCATCTCCTCCTCCCCCCCCCCCATCTCCTCCTCCCCCCCCCCCCATCTCCTCCTCCCCCCCCCCCATCTCCTCCTCCCCCCCCCCCATCTCCTCCTCCCCCCCCCCCATCTCCTCCTCCCCCCCCCCCATCTCCTCCTCCCCCCCCCCCATCTCCTCCTCCCCCCCCCCCCCCATCTCCTCCTCCCCCCCCCCCCCCCATCTCCTCCTCCCCCCCCCCCCCATCTCCTCCTCCCCCCCCCCATCTCCTCCTCCCCCCCCCCCCATCTCCTCCTCCCCCCCACCCCCCATCTCCTCCTCCCCCCCACCCCCCATCTCCTCCTCCCCCCCACCCCCCATCTCCTCCTCCCTCCCCCCCCCCCATCTCCTCCTCCCTCCCCCCCCCACCCCCCATCTCCTCCTCCCTCCCCCCCCCACCCCCCATCTCCTCCTCCCTCCCCCCCCCACCCCCAATCTCCTCCTCCCTCCACCCCCAATCTCCTCCTCCCTCCCACCCCCCATCTCCTCCTCCCTCCCACCCCCCATCTCCTCCTCCCTCCCCCCCCCCCCATCTCCTCCTCCCTCCCCCCCCCCATCTCCTCCTCCCCCCCCCCCATCTCCTCCTCCCCCCCCCCCATCTCCTCCTCCCCCCCACCCCCCATCTCCTCCTCCCCCCCACCCCCCATCTCCTCCTCCCTCCCCCCCCCACCCCCAATCTCCTCCTCCCTCCCCCCCCCACCCCCAATCTCCTCCTCCCTCCCCCCCCACCCCCAATCTCCTCCTCCCTCCCCCCCCACCCCCAATCTCCTCCTCCCTCCCCCCCCACCCCCAATCTCCTCCTCCCTCCCCCCCCACCCCCAATCTCCTCCTCCCTCCCACCCCCCATCTCCTCCTCCCTCCCACCCCCCATCTCCTCCTCCCTCCCACCCCCCATCTCCTCCTCCCTCCCCCACCCCCCATCTCCTCCTCCCCCACCCCCCACCCCCCCCTCCCCCACCCCCCATCTCCTCCTCCCCCCCCCACCCCCCATCTCCTCCTCCCCCCCCCACCCCCCATCTCCTCCTCCCCCCCCCACCCCCCACCCCCCATCTCCTCCTCCCCCCCCCACCCCCCACCCCCCACCTCCTCCTCCCCCCCCCACCCCCCCACCCCCCACCCCCCATCTTCTGCTCCCCCACCCCCCATCTCCTCCTCCCCCACCCCCCACCCCCCATCTCCTCCTCCCCCACCCCCCACCCCCCATCTCCTCCTCCCCCCCACCCCCCCCCCATCTCCTCCTCCCCCCCACCCCCCCCCATCTCCTCCTCCCCCCCCCCCATCTCCTCCTCCCCCCCCCATCTCCTCCTCCCCCCCCCCATCTCCTCCTCCCCCCCCCCATCTCCTCCTCCCCCCCCCCATCTCCTCCTCCCCCCCCCCATCTCCTCCTCCCCCCCCCATCTCCTCCTCCCCCCCCACCCCCCCATCTCCTCCTCCCCCCCCCACCCCCCCCATCTCCTCCTCCCCCCCCCACCCCCCCATCTCCTCCTCCCCCCCCCACCCCCCCATCTCCTCCTCCCCACCCCCCACCTCCCATCTCCTCCTCCCTCCCCCCCCATCTCCTACTCCCCACCCCCACCCATGGGATACTGATAGACCCGGCATTGGAAATGGATGGACCTGGGAGCATTGGCAGACCTGTGAACGGGACGGTGAGAGTCGGGACGGCGCCAAGTTGCTATGGGGACGGGGTTCTGGGCGGGGCCGGGGACGTGTCCGGCCGGAGGGGGAGGAGGGCGAGGCCTGGATCAGGGTTGAGCTGCAGCCCGAGACCCAGTTGTAGGCTGCCACCATGCTGGACTTCGCGATATTCGCCATCACTTTCGTGGTTTTCCTGATCGGCGCCGTGCTCTACCTGTACCCGGTAAGGGAGGCGGCTCGGCCCAGGCCCTCCTCGGCCTTTCCTGCTCAGCTGCCGGAGA